>NC_041341.1:8266048-8498548 GCF_004354835.1 Perca flavescens
TCAGTATAGTTGGAACAAATATTGATGCAAATCACCACTTATCACAGTTAAAGACACGAGGAATGACCTCCTTCACACCTGGATTCTTTTCCACAGTCCAAAAATAACTCACACAACTTTCACATGACTGATTCATTCAGTATAAATGTTGTTTTCAATTCAAAAAAACATCCAATATGTCATTTGACCCTCGCTGACTTCCTTAACAATCCTAATCTTCAGTCAAACCTGTGTGTGTGTGTGTGTGTGTGTGTGTGTGTGTGTCTGACAGTCTGTAGAGCACTAAGCATTTCTCTCTATCTTCAGTTGAGCTTCACTTTCAGAATCAGAAAAAGGATTTATTGCCAAGTAAGTAACGCTTACATGGGATTTGCCTTGGTTGTTGGTGCATACTGTTGTTTAATTAGTATCGAATACATAAACATGCTAAACATGAATATGAAATAAACAGTAAACACAGAAACAAATACGCACATACAGTAGAACTGTTTAACACTAAGAAAAATGAGGCTGCACGGATTAGTGCAGGATGTGAGAAAATGTTGTCGCACAGACACACGCGCGCACACACACACACACACACACACACACACACACACACACACACACACACACACACACACACACACACACACACACACACACACACAATGATGAGAGCTGGTCAGATGTGCGGGATGAAGCAGGAGTTCACTGACCAATGCAATGTGTCGCATTCTCTCTGAATATTGAGAGCTTTCTTTTAGTTACAATTTCCCCATGTTTATAGGCTACATTTGTGTGTGTGTGTGTGTTAATGTGTGTGTGTGTGTGTGTGGGAGGGGGGGGGGGAGGGTAGGGCTTGATCCCTGCCCCACGCGGCGTTTGCGTGCCCTTACAGGTTAAGGGACACTGCTGTTATATTGAGGGCATCTAATAACGAGAGAGAAAGAGACGGGGGGGGTACTTATTAACGTAATGTATCAGTGCATGGACTTCAACTCTGCCGGATGGTCCTGACTAATGTGTGAAAGTATTAGAGGGAAGCTGATAAGTTAGTGCTGCGCGACGCAGAAAATATTCCACAAAGCGCTCTATCTTTTTCTCTTTCTAATGTCAAGGTCCCTCTGATAGAGGGAAGATCTCAGTCAGATAGGATTTAGAAAATGATTACGCAACATGTTTATGTTGAATGGAGACAACGTGAAGTCCAAACAGACATTATTTAAGCATCTGAAAGAAGGACTCAGTCCAGGACCCCCCCCACACACACACACACACACTTCCCTCCCATCTGTTAAGAATCGCCCTAAAGGCATATTTAGGAAAAAAGTGAAATTTTGATGGACACTTCTATATCATGTTCTGCGTCCTATGAGCGAGATCCGGCCCACAAAACGCTTTCATGGGTCAGATTAGGTTTTTTTTGACGCCTCCTCTGCTCCCTCCCTCCCTCCCTCCTCTCTCTCTCTCTCTCTTTGTCTCTCCTCCCTTCTCTCCTCCCTCTATCAGTCAGTGCGCCCGTTGGCACAGGAACGATTGAAAGTGACACACTGATTAGAAACCGGTCCTTTTGCACCGATACATGCCGCTATTGCTGTAACTCACACTCCGGTGTTTGTGCTTTTCGGTCAGGTCCGTGTGTGTTGTGTTTTGTCTCCCGGGTTTTTTGTTTTGTTTTCCCGGCTGCGTCGCGTTATTTTTGCGCAAAAGCTTCTTTCTCTCTCTCTCTCTCTCTCTCTCTCTCTCTCTCGAGGATGAAGCCATGAGTTCAGAGGAAGGCAGACTTGTGGCACAGAGACGCGTTTTAAACTAAAAGGCGGACAAACGCGTAAAAAAAAGGAAGGACGGCGGGGGAGAAAGAATTTCATCTACAACATCAAGTTTGTGAGTCGGACAGAAAGGTCTACGGCTTCAGGACAGACCACTACGGGTGCTCACAAAGTCTCTTTCCCTCTCTCTACGCCTCTACTTCCCCACAGAGAGCATCCATCCGTCCACCTCTCCGCTCTCTCCGCTGCTTTACGCGCTATACCGTCGCCCCTTCTCTCTCTCTCTCCCTCCCAGTAACTATAACTTTTTTTTCTCCTCTGTGGATCTCCGGTCCGGTCTCCCCGACAAGCTCCCCGGGCCTTTTTTATTTTTTTATTTTTCCACCAGCGTGATCCGCCGTTTATCCAGGAGCAGAACCACAGCTCAGCCCTGGATTCAATACTCCTGATCAATGGACAGAGCCTCCTCAGCGGCCAGCAGCGCTACAGACACACAGCCGTAAACAGTGAGTGGCCATACGGGCGCGCACACACACACACACGCACACACACACACACACACACGCACACACACACACTCACACACACAGTTCTACAGGTTCATCTGCACACCACAAATGCTTCAAACTGCTAATTTACGATGAAGCGAATGTCAATTATTGAAAAAAATAAATAAAGTGATTTTCAGTTTTGTTGACATTGATCAATACCAAACTTCAACTTTGGATCAACGCCGCTGTTCCTTTAGTTCAGTCTATAAATCAACTATTAGTATCATTTTTACAAGGTTAATTGTAATATCAGTTTGTGTTTTTATTGTCTTATAGGTCTAAAATATCCAACGTCCATCTACAATAATAATAGCTGCTATTTTTCAAAATTAGCCAATTAGTCATTTTTCTATAATAATACGAACATTTTTCTGTAAATGAGTTTTCTTTACAAATTGAGTCACATTTATTGAAATAACCCCGCACGATCAATGTCAGCTTCTTGGCACTGAAGTCAAATGTATTTCTTTTACTATTAGTAGCCTATTATTTATTAGGAACTGATGACGATGTATTCAGTATTTTAAATACGCACAAGATGTACACACGTCGATGAAATCCCTAAGTTTTTGATTCAGTTTATCAATATTGTCAGTTCAATATTTAAAGGGATCGTTGCTGCTATTTTGGAGGCTTGGCAGGAAGGGTTTTGATTTATCGCGACACGTTCAGAATAATCTAGACCAAAACTCTGTCACTGCAAGTTGTTTGTGTGTGTGTGTGTGCGCGCACGTTATTTTAAGAAAACAAATTTCCAAAATGCGTCACAACTTTACCTTGTGACTTTTTTTCACTTTGAAAAAAATAATAATAATTAATGAGGCGTTACTGTGAAAGGTGTCAACGATGTTACTGTTTAACACGTGCAGAGTTGTAGTGTTAACTTCAAACTGCATAATCACCGGTTAACGGGACAGATGGTGAACAAAACATAGCTGGGGGCAGAGAGCTGCCGGTGTTCTTTTTTCCGAGGGCCTTTTAACCTCTGAGACACACACACACACACACACACACACACACACGGGACTAGGCTAAGACACGCCGCCTCGGAGCAAAGATACCGTCAGAGTGGGTGAAATAGTCCGAAAACATTCCGAAATATGAATATCATAACGCTCAGGTCTGATCGGGGGGACTGTGGAGAAAATGTAGGCCTCCGGTCTGCTCTGCGTTGTCCCAAGAAACTGGAGCCAAACTGCGGTTAAACGAGAACCAGTCCTGCTGCAGACCGTCACGTCAGGAGCAATACGTTGTCCTGCACTAAACATGGGGGAATCCAACCCACATCCCCATCGCCGTGGACCCTTTTTAACAATCAAGTGTGCACTTGTAGCCAGTGGTGTAGTCTAGTCTACGGGATACGCAGGTATACGCAGTGTAGGCTACCATTGAGAAAGCTCCAGGATTTCCATATAGCCCCTTAAAAATGCCCAATGACACGCAACAACATACTTTCCGTTATATTTTTGATATATTTTGAATTGTCATCTGTGTGTTTCTTCTTCGTATAGGCTAAATAAAGGGATTTCCACCGTACATTGATGCATAAAAGTTTATCCGAACACAGGAAATGAAGTCGTTGATGCTCAAAACATCCCTGGGGGAAGACACCCCCCACCCCCACCACCACCAAAAGGCAGATTCTGGCCATATATACGTATATACAGTGCAGTATACCCATTACAATACATTAGACTACACCACTGCTTGTAGCCAGGGTCCAAATGAACGTTTTTTGTCCACTAGCCAAATAAAATGTTCACATTTTACCAGCCACTCAATAGATTGCCATTGTTATTTTTTGGGGGGCTGGTGAGTGGAGCAAAATTTACCAGCCACTTGAATATTTTAACCAGCATTTGGCTAGAAGATGGTGTTTATTTGGAACCCTGCTTGTATCTATCTACCTCTTTTTTTTCCCTCTACGCGTTCGGGCTGAACTTGGAAAAACTTTTTTGGAACTTTTTTAGTTTAGTTTTTTAGAGGACCAGTCCTGTTAGCAGACCGCCATGTCAGGACTCTGTCCTGCACTAAACATGAAGAAATCAAACCCATATCCACATCGCATGAACCCAATTTTTTTTATTAATATTTTTTGACAATCAGTTGTGCACTTGCAGCCCTGTTTACTTACATCTTCTTTTCTCCGAGCTCGGTCTGAAGCTGCTTTTTTAGTTTTAGTGGACCTGACTCGTGAAACAAATCAACTCGCCTGTGCCTTTTGGACAATTTAGAAATCTAGCTAAATTTGTGGACGTCAAAACTTCTAATAATAATAGGCTAAGTAATTGCTTGACATAGTTGCATTTATTTTTTTTTATTTTTTTTAATCAAATAGTTTTTCCATTTCGGAAGGTTTTGGTATCTTTCTCTGTTCTTATGATGGTGCTGCTGACGGTTGGTTGTTGTAGCCTACAAGAAAGCAGAGAAGTTCATACTTTTCTTCTTCTTCTCATTTATTAAATCGACCGGATTCCTTCAGCCCATTTCTCACACTGACAGCAGCCTCAAACCCAAAACTCTCGTCCTCTCTGACCTTTAAAAAAAAACACACACACACAGCAGGCTGACTCATCTTTTCCAAAAAACCTCCAATCCGAACTGCGTTTATGCTCACACTCTTTTTCTTTTTCAAATTAAAGGCATTGTGAAACGCCTGCTGCCGTTCACACACACACACACACACACACACACACACACGTCTCTCTTATTCCTGAGGGGATTTCTAGTTTAGTTTAGTTTATTGGTTTTACACATAATACAAATACTACAGATTGGTATACATATAATCAATATAAGATGTGATGGAGAGATGAAAAAAAAGGGGCTTAATCTGGGAACTCTCCAATGCATAGTCCAATTAAGAAAAGAAAATAGATTAAAAAAAATGCCCAAACTAAAATGACACACAATATCAGTTCTCACCTGAGCAGGTAACCTAAAGTGTGGATGGAAGAATTTGGCTAATCCGGATTCCTATTTAGAGCAGAGACGCAATTTACACGTAGCAGTAATTAACAATATTTAATATAATTAAAATAGGCCTGATGATGAAATGAAAACATACTGACGGCACGGTGCGCTCCACGCCACTGTCAATCATCTTCTCTTTCCCGCAGGCTACAATCACCAGCACTTTAGAAAAATAACATCACTTTTTTTTTTTTTTTGAAGCCAACCGCGAGGAAAAACCGGATTCGTTTCAGCTGCTGTGATGGTGAGAGTGCATGTGTGTGCAGCCGCTGCAGGTTTTTCTGGCCTCCATGTCTGCTTCAAGTTTGCGCACACGTTTCCAAAAAAACGGGCCGCGCAGACTCTGTCAGGGCGTCAAAGAGTTCATGTGTATAACATTTGCGTATCCAAAATAACAGCGACCATCACCTTTCCTTTGGCTTTCACTGAGCTGAAGAAGCTTTAAGCTTTGAGGCTTTTTCCTCCCTCATTCTGCCGCCAAGATGCGCACATTATTTATGGTTTGCAATTTCATGCATATAACGAGCACTGTTGGGCTTTTTATTTTTTAACTTCACTTTGCAGTTTTTTGCAGCATAGCTGAAATATTCTTGTTTCGTTAGTCGTTCGTTTTCTAAATATCTGAAAGATCAATGTCACTCCATAGTCTCATAATTATGAATAACAGTTTCAATCAGACACAGTCAGACCAAGACATTCATAATTCAGATTCAGATGACTTGTTTTGTTCATTAGATTTGCATCAGATAGAAATTTGTCTTTGGCACTGGCACATCAGACAACACACACAACGACATTTACAACTTGAAACCCTCCATTTTTTAATTCTTCAGTGACCCTCCTGCTCTTTTTTCTCCCTGCCTCTGTGTGTGTGTGTGTGAACTCAGCTATCTGTTTGCCGGAACATGGGTGTGTCTGCGCTATTAAACCGCAGATTAGATAGCGGAGAAGCTCTGTGGGCGCTAATGATGCTCCTCTCTGGCTGGCTGTGGGCGTCACTCACAGATCCCGATAATGTCTCACGTTCAGCCATGCCTGGTGCATATTTTATTCCATCTGCGGCTCGCTGTGACTCTGGATGATAAATTCATGTCTTTAAAAAAAAAAAAAAAAAAAAAAAAAAAAAAAAAGGAAAAGGGACGCAGAAAACTCAGGCAAGTGTGCGCTGAGACGTGATCTTTCTGTGTTTTTTCCCACTCTGGTGAGGCTGGTGAGAGCTGTGGTGGATGGGTTTGGCATCTGTGTGTGTGAGTGTGTGTGTGTGTGTGTGTGCGCGTGTGTTACAGTAACGTTTTCCCCTCTAAATGTGTGACAATATAACAGGAACACCTCATGATGTAACGCAGTTCAAGCGTCACTTAAGTCCCTGGACTACAGCATGTTGTGGCACTATTATTATTTATTATTATTTTGTCCCCCCCCCCCCCCCCACACACACACACATATGTATACATGCACGTGTCTTATTCGTCCCTGCTGTGTGTGGCTGTATTCTCTGAGTCAGTGTGTGGTCCCTGGAAGTGTTAAAGCAGAGAGTCTGGCGTGCTGGCTGTGGTTTGTGTGGCTTAGTGTCTGTGTGTGTGTGTGTGTGTGTGTGTGTGTGTGTGTGTGTGTGTGTATGTATAGAGGAGTGTGTTTAAGCATGCATCCTCTAGCTGGAAGGGCGAGGCCATAAATGCTCGCTGTTAACTCTTCATCCCGTATTATCAAATGAGATGTTTACGAGGGAGCCAAACATGTTTGCCAGAAGGCCTTCGTCTCGCCCCCTCACCCTGGTTATTTTCCTCTGCGACTCTCTATCTCTCTCTGTGTGTGTGTGTGTGTGTGTGTGTGTGTGTGTGTGTGTGTTTGCGTGCGTTTGCCGTAAAGGTCTGTCTTCCACTCACACCAACTCTCCCCACATCACAGCGTGACACATCTGATGGCCATAAACGGCAAATTCCACAGTAATGTAACCTTCCCTAACAGCAATCATTTCTCATAAACGGCCACATAAAAATAAAAATAAAACTTTTATGTTGTTCTCCATTTTGTTTTCAGACTTAAAAAAAAAAACCCAACAACAACAAATTTTGGTTACTTTTTGTGTGCTTCCTTCTTCTTCTTCTGGGGTTGTTTTTCTGGAAAGCATTTTAACACATCCCAGCTTCATTAGTCTGTCCCTCCCTGTGCATACATTCGGTTTTGACAGCAGGGCTTTTAATATCTCTCCCCTTCTCCTCCTCCTCCTCCTCCTCTTCCTCCTCCTCTTCCTCCTCCGTCTCCTGCCTTCTTTTATCTGTGCTGCTGCAGAGCCAAGCATTAACCAATAGCTTGATAACCCTGCTATAAAAGTGGACGGCCTGTATCTGGGATATTTTCCTACATAGGTGACGCCTCCTGTGGGTTCTTCCCCTGCTATCAGTGCTAATAATGCCCTCGCAGGTCACTCTCTCTCTCTCTCTCTCTCTCTCTCTCTCTCTCTCTCTCTCTCTCTCTCTGTCTGGTTTTGCATGTTAAAAGGAACAACCCTTCATTAGCAGACATAGTATCTTAACGGTCGAAGAGATACCGGAGAGGCAGTTAGAGAGGAGAGGGTTAGTTGGGTTAGTTGGGTTTCTTACTCACACTTTGAGATCCATTAGTTCCATACGTATAGGACAGATTCAACGTGATCCTGCTGTTTTCGGATGATTGCGTTCGCTTTTCACCCACAATTATCCCTCTCATGCTTCTCTCTTGTTTTAAATCTCAGAGAGTAAGTGTGCGAGTTGCTGCTCTCTGTTTCCTGCACACTTATCACAATGGGATTACAGGGAAGTAGTGTGTGTGTGTGTGTGTGTGTGGAGGCAGGAGGCCACACAAAAACTGCTTTCTGTGGAGCATTCCTTTTACCCTACCTGTTGCTTCCCCTAAATCTTTACATTTTGTTCTAGAGCTGCAATAATGAATCGATTAGTTGTCAACTATTAAGTGGGGGAAAAAAAGTACTAATTCTCTGATTCCAGCTTGTTAAATGTGAACATGTTCTAGTTCCTTTTCTCCTCTGTGACAGGGAACTGAATATCTTTGAGTTGTGGACAAAACGAGACATTCGAGGACGTCACCTCTGGCTTTGGGAAGCACTGATCCACATTTAAAAAGAAAAAAATCTTTTTCTGACATTTTATAGACCAAACGACTAATCGATTAATCCGACTAATCGATTAATCGAGAAAATAATCGACAGTGAAACGAATGGTTAGTTGCCGCCCTATTCCGTACACACGTTGCTTCATCTGAGACCTAACATTTAAAAAGTGTGGTAACACTTTACTTGAAGGTATCTACATAAGAGTGACATGACACTGTCATGACACATGAACCCTAACCCTAACTTGTCATGACAAAAAACGAATGACACTTACTAAAAGAAGCATTATGTCATAAACGTTCATGACTTGTTTATACTATTCATGACACGTTCATGACAATGCCGTGTCACTCTTATGTAGATACCTTCAAGTAAAGTGTAACCAAAAGTGTTTTCCAAAACTTTACAGGTGATGCAAAAGTAAAAGCACAATAGAGAGTGATGGGGATAAAAATACATTAAAAAAAATAACATAACGCAGCTTTCATGGACCATTTGAACCAGTCATTACACCATATGTCTTTGAAATGAATGGGACTAGCAATCAGTGTTTGTCAGCCGTCTGATTTGTAGAGTTTAGACTGGCTTTGAATTACACGTTAGCCTTCGTTTGTGTGTGTTTACGTCTTTGAGCTGGACATATTGTTTAGAGGTGTGTTTGTTGTTGTGTCCTATACTCTTCTATTTCTCTGGGCGGGTCTACATTTTTGCTCCGCAATCTTGTCTTTGGCTCTCGATGTGTATTTGTTATGTCTAGAACGCGTAATAATGTGGAATTTGATAGTGGCTTATCATCAAAAACACGATGTCGTCCCAGCGTCATACACAATGCGGGACAAACAGAGCAGAGGGGGGCTTTTATTTCTTTATATCTGACCGTCTTTAAAGCAGAACTATTTAAAGGGGAGACTGACTTACGTTTTTATCAAAGAGACGGGAAGTGACGAAGATACAGCAGCTCAGTTTGACTTTTATTGACGATTTCATCGACAGGTTTGAAAGGAAATATCTCTAATAATTCATTACATTGTCTCTCTGAGAGGTGTGACAGTTGAGCAGAGAAGCAATAAATTGGGAAATGCATCATGACCGCTCTCCTTATCAAAAAGACATTACATGGTCTCCATAGCAAATATATAACAGCTCCTCTTATCACTTCTTTATTAACTGCTCCAGCTATCACACGCCTTATCAAACAATGCAACACAGATGGATTTAGGATGAAGAAGATAACCATTACAGTGTTTGAAGGCTGATATCAGGCCATGATTTAACCCTCGTGTTGTCCTCGGGTCAAATTTGACCCAAATTTTTAAAAGTTTCTATATCAGAAATTGGGGTTTTCTTTCAACCAAAATGTCAAAAAAATTAATAAATACAGTGGACAGTTCCGTACAACGCTCCTCGCGGGTCAAATTAATGATCAGTTCACTACTTTCATTGAATTTGGGTGTTTTATTCAATTATATAGCATCTAAAAAAAGAACTGATACAAGAACGTTGTAAAAAGTGACCAAAATATTGGAAAACAAATTTAAAATGTGGGGAGAAAAAAAAAAGCGCAGAAAAAAAGTCAACAATAAAGTGACAAAAACGTCTGGAAAGCTTCCAAAACATTGGTGACACAAAAGTGACAAAAATGTAAAAAAAAAAAAAAAAAAAAAAAAAGAAGTGACAAAGACATTGGGAAAAGCTACAAAAGTGTTGACCCAGAAAACCAAACAAATTGCACGGTCGATGGGAGGCAACACAAGGGTTCATGTGATGCACTGTGCAGCGTCACACACAGAAAGACAGTGTTTAGAACAAAAGGCGATTGCTCAACACGCCCGTAATAATTGCATAAAACAGATTAGCATTCATCAGTCTGTGGCTGGATGTTTCTTTGGGCACGTCCGAGTCATTATATTTGGCTTTTAAGATTGTTTGCCTTTATTAGACAGGACAGCTTGAGATGTGAAACGGGAGAGAGAGGGAGAATGACGAGCGGGAAAGGGCCAATAGGTTGAACACGAACCCGCGGCCGCTGCGGTAAGGACTGAGCCTTTGTACATGGGGCGCACGCTCAACCAGGTGGGCTATCCAGGCACCCCCACATCATTCATCACCTTTCTTAAGGTGAAAAGAGAGAAACTGGGAGGTCAGCAGGGGCGGAGCCAGACGTTTTTTACTCCTATTTACGGCAGCTATTTGCACTATATTTCAAGCCATTTGATAAAAATCTGTACATCATTTGGGAAAATACATGAAAGTTGTCAAGGAAAAATAAATCCTCCTGTTGAGCCTTCATCCTATTTTGTATCTGTTTGTTCTGTCTTCATCGTTCTACAACGAGAACACAACAAATGTTGAGCGTGACTCACTTTCAGTCCTGTGGCAAAGAAATTGTCTGATGTGTCTATTTTTAAGTTGCGTGACGTAGGTAGAGTAGGAATTTGGCATAAACGGCATTACTAATCTTGAAACGCATAAGCAGAGTAGCAGAGAGCATTTATTTTGCCGGTCCAATCACAGAGACTGAAGGGAAATGACACAAAGTTAAAGTTATTTTAAAAAGCTAAATGATTTGGAGCTTTTGAGAAAACATTTTGAGGCCGGAGCCCCAGAAGAGGAGCTTTTCTTCGCCACTGTCGCACTAAATGCTTGCTCTTGGGGGAGCTGGAATTGTTGGGTCTTAGTAAATCATAGAGTGTGGTCTAGACCTATCCTATCTGTAAAGTGTCTCAAGATAACTCTTGTTATGATTTGATACTATAAATAAAATTGAACTGAACTGAATTAGAAGCCTACCCCTTGGACATCAGGACATGTATACAAGTTGTCAATGAATCGATCTCTCCCACATATTTCTTTACTGCACATCCAGTGATGCAGCATCTGCATCTTGGCTCTCTGATCTGCACGACACAGTTGCACTCACACTCATTTATGTTACTCAAAAACTATATTATTACACAATGCTTTACTGCTGGAATGAGACGCCAGTTGTAAGATATACTAAAACTCAGTTGCAGACTGGAAGTTCATTGATTCTTAAATCAATTAGAAGATCTTTTGGTATGAACTGAAATATTCAGCACAAAGCACCAGCTACAGCACAGCGACACAAAGTGATTAAAGTTGGGAGCACCCTCCCAGTGTTGGAAGAAGTATTCAGATCCTTAATCTAAGTAAAAGTACCAATACCGCGGTGTAAATATACTCCATTACAAGTAAACGTCCTGCATTTAAAAATGCAAAGATGTTTGCTTTACTTTAACAGAAGATGTAAAAAAGCAAAAAATCTGCACAATTAGGGAGTGGGAACCAACAAATATTTGATATTTTTGCTTGAAAAATGACTTAAAGGATTAATCAATTATCAAAAGCTGTAGATTAATTTTAACGCACTTCCTGTTTCAGCTTTTATTATCAGATTGTTAACACTGATCAAATGTGAGAGCAGCATGTTACTGTTGTAGCTGCTCCAGGTGGAACGACTTAAACTTCTTTATACACACGAAGCTAGTTTAGTCCAGTGGTTCCCAACCTAGGGGTCGGGCCCCTCCAAAGGGTCACCACATAAATCTGAGGGGTCGTGAGATGATTAATGGGAAAGGAAAGAAGAACATCTGTTTTCATCTTTTGAACTTTTTTCCAGGGGCGGTTCTAGGACCAGACCTTTAGGGGGGCTCAGCCCCTAATGAGAATGGTGACACCGATACAGTGCCTTGCAAAAGTGTTAACTGCTAATTCAGTAATTTGATTAGCCAATAATCTCTGAGCTAACTACTGAACAACCACGTTAGCTAACGTTTTTTGACACTATGATGGAACTAAACCTGATACTTTATAAGTCACAATAATAACGTAGCCTGGCTCCGCCCTCCTACGTACTTCCGCTCAATTTTCGTTTTCCTTCAGTATTCCGTCTGGGTTCGCGGTATATTCTTGGGTTTTCTCCGGCCAAATCTTTACCGGTCCAATCAGCGAACAGAGGGAGGGGCTGAGAACGATGACGTTGAGGTTGTGCGCTAGTTTGAGTTGTAGTTCCGTAACTGCGGCGGAAAAAGATACGAGCGAAGCCATTCGGTCCGTTGTGGCAACGCTGCCGAATATCCAGAAGTTAAAGCCCGAGCAAGACCAATCTCTGCTGAGTTGTGTTGGTGGACATGATGTCGTGGCCCTCCTCCCCATGGGGTTCGGGAGAAGTTTGATTTTCCAGCTCGCTCCGTTAGCGGTGAAGGAGTTGGCTAAGGTGAACGCTAGCCATGCTAAGCCAACGTCACGACCAAACGTTAGCGATTGGTTCTGGCGGATCCAGAGTGGCTCTGGGCAGATCCAATAGTTTTAAACTTCAACAGAGTACCCGCCTTCAAGGAAGTTGAACACTTGTCAATGGAGAGAGGCCAGACTCTCTGGACTAATGAAATGGACCAGAGTCTGGTAGGACCAGGCTAATGGACCAGAGTCTGGTAGGACCAGGCTAGTGTACCAGAGTCTGGTAGGACCAGGCTAGTGGACCAGAGTCTGGTAGGACCAGGCTAGTGGACCAGAGTCTAGTAGGACCAGGCTAGTGTACCAGAGTCTGGTAGGACCAGGCTAGTGGACCAGAGTCTAGTAGGACCAGGCTAGTGGACCAGAGTCTGGTAGGACCAGGCTAGTAATAACGACCAGTTTGACACAATGTTCTAACATTCAACAATTTTAGTTGCTTACGTTTCAATTTGGGTACTAATCTGCGCCATGAAATGACCAACTTTTTTTTCTAGAGACTACCAACGTTAAACTTCACAACCGCACTCCTGCGCTCCCTCTGACAGATCAGATAGAGACTCAGCCAAATGCTTGTGCCCCCCTAAATAGGGTCTAAAATCAGCAATGCTTTTTTTCTAACATCTCCGACAAAATGCAAATAAAAAGAGACTTCTTCTTTTTGCGAGGAGTCACAAACCAAGAATGTTTGGGAACCACTTGTTTAATCTTTGACAATGGGTTGTATTTTGTAAATATATATAAAATCTTACTTATTTCTTACTACAACTTGAAATTACGTCAGATTCAGGAGGATGCGCTGGTCTCTAGTGATTGGCTAGGGAAAATGGAATTGCCCTCCCCCATGGAAATCTTATAGAGTGGAGGCAACGTCAGACTGAAGATGGAAACAAAGTGTAACAAGTTGACAGTTCTGTCCGACGTACAGCTCTCCCCACAACATATCAAAATGCTTTAACAATGTTACATTATTACAACTTGTCTAATTGTGTACCTCGTTGGGTCATAAAGACATATTGTCATATTTATTAATGTAACGTATTTGTCAAGAATCATAGCTTGTCCTACGAAGAATATCTAATATTATTACAACTGTGTTGACCGAGCCCTGGGTATCCTGCTCTGTCTTTGAGAAAAGGAAAGCTCAGATGGACCAATCAGGAATCTTCTCCTTATGAGGTCATAAGGAGCAAGGTTACCTCCCCTTTCTCTGCTTAGCCCACCCAGAGAATTTGGCCCACCCATGAGAGAGAGACATCATGGCTTTCAAACAAGCAAAGTGGCAGTTGGTCAAGGCCACACCCCCACCCTCCACCTTGCCCCCCCCTCTCTCCTCCTCAATAGCTACAGACACAGAAATGGCACATCCTAAGGAAAGCTCATTGTGGGACTGGCTCTAGTGGCTGTAATTCTGCACCAAGGCTGAATTTCGGGAAAGAGATTTCAGATACAGTATTAGGGGACCACTAAGGTCTATATAAAAGAGACTTCAGATACAGTATTAGGGGACCACTAAGGCCTATATAAAAGATACTTCAGATACAGTATTAGGGGACCACTAAGGTCTATATAAAAGAGACTTCAGATACAGTATTAGGGGACCACTAAGGTCTATATAAAAGAGACTTCAGATACAGTATTAGGGGACCACTAAGGTCTATATAAAAGAGACTTCAGATACAGTATTAGGGGACCACTAAGGTCTATATAAAAGAGACTTCAGATACAGTATTAGGGGACCACTAAGGTCTATATTAAAGAGACTTCAGATACAGTATTAGGGGACCACTAAGGCCTATATAAAAGTTACTTCAGATACAGTATTAGGGGACCACTAAGGTCTATATAAAAGAGACTTCAGATACAGTATTAGGGGACCACTAAGGTCTATATAAAAGAGACTTCAGATACAGTATTAGGGGACCACTAAGGTCTATATTAAAGAGACTTCAGATACAGTATTAGGGGACCACTAAGGTCTATATAAAAGAGACTTCAGATACAGTATTAGGGGACCACTAAGGTCTATATAAAAGAGACTACAGATACAGTATTAGGGGACCACTAAGGTCTATATAAAAGCATCCATAGTGCACCATGTCATGGGACCTTTAACTTCTGGGTGCCAACAGGAGGAGTTATAGTTATTAACAAATACACGAGTAAACACTTAAACAATACGTTTCATGTGGCCGCACGTGACCTGCTGATCATTCGACGTGACAATTGTCACTGTTGTCGCGGTGGGAGGACTTATCTGAGCGAGGGTTGAAAAAAGGAATACACATCGCGTTATCATTCGTTATCTCCTGGGTCAAATACCAAATGAAATGTAATTGAAGCAGTATGTGCTCAGAGATTAGATGATGCTAGGAAACTGTGATTGTGTGTGTGTGTGTGTGTGCATGTGTGTCACAGTCTGTATGAGCACTAGGAAGGTATTTCTCTATTATGTTATTTCTTCAGTTTGAACTCTTTAACCATCAGCTTCATCAGAATCAGAAAAGGATTATAACACTTACAAGGAATTTGTAAGTGTGTGTGTGTGTGTGTGTGTGTGTGTGTGTGTGGTGGTTAGATGGCGAGATGTCGGCAAGGCCAGGTCTTGATAGAGATCAGCAGCGGGGGAGCTGCAGCAGGTTGGGACCTGTCGGTGATAACAACAGATTCTTTGGAGGATTTTCTTTTAAATAAGAAAATTAAACCATTTTAGTTTCGGCCCCCTCTAGTCCGTCACACTTTCACAAGGCCGGTCAAGTTCCACTTATCATCGTGCTGAAGAGCACACTGGATGGAAACTGCAACTGACAGCAGCCAGTGAATGCCTCTCAATGTTCTTGTCATATTTACTTGTTCTTTTATGGGAGCTACAACATAGTTAGCGGTTAAACTCATTGCTTTCCACTCAGTGCAACCCTTTAAACTTGTTTTCTTCCTCTCTTTTTTTTTTTTTTTTTATCAAAACCACTTTTATTAAACTCTGCCTCTTAATTTGTTTGGCCTCTTTGCCTCCCACACTTTTTAATCACGCCAAAGCTAATGTTTTTAATTTATTATACATTTTCTTTTTAAGCTCTTAATACTTCTCAGATTGAGAGTTTTATTTTTGTGAGTTTGTGGTGGGTGTTTTTTTCTTTTCTTTTTTAGCTATGGTGTTGTTGTGAAAGAAGAGTCGAAGGTAGAGAGAAGGCGAGAGGGGAGAGAGAAAGAGGAGGGAGACAAGAGAGCTACACCACACAAAACATTGTCTTTTGTTCAGATTTACGACAGCCGGAGCGGCGAAAGCTGCCGAAATAGTACAAAGCGAGAGAGGGGAGGGTGCAGTTTCTAATCAAGCGCGGTGGAAAATGCCACACTCAAACAATAACCACGGATTCTCCCTCTCATTTGTTCTGGTGGATAGCTGGCCAGTGTCCCCGCCGTACAGAAACCTTCTGTGTTTTTCCACTCCCAAATCTGCTCCCTAACTTGATTCCCATACTTGCTCTCTTCACCATTTTTCTTTCCGCAGACACTTCTTCTAATCTCTCTCTCTCTCTCTCTCTCTCTCTCTCTCTCTCTCTCTCTCTCTCTCTCTCTCTCTCTCTCTCGTCATCGGGGGTCACACATGCTGGCAGATATTGTCCAGGGGCTCGTGTGTAAATAAAAGCAGTGCATTTGGCCTGAGCGAGCTGGCTGCTCTTTCACACGTTGGCGCGCGTCCGTCCTGTCTGGCCTGTCAGCGTTTCTAATGGCATCACCCTGTATTAGACGTTTGGCTGACGCTCCCTTATCAGGGGACACCGCCCCTCTCATGAATGTGTCTGTGTACATGTACTCGTACATATTAAACACACAAGTGCTCCTACGCTGTCACCGCCTACTTTACACTCCCAGCGAACACTGATAAAGGACTGTCTCTCTCTCTCTCTCTCTCTCTCTCTCTCTCTCCATTGTCTTCTTCTGTCTCTATTTGTCTCTGTTTCAAATCTTTCATTAAATCTGACACATTTGCCATTTCTTTTGCCACTTAAAGGATCAGTCTGGTGTTCTTTTTTTATTTTTCTTATTGTCAACAAATTCCACGAAAAGACCCAAACACAAGAAGACATAAATCTTTAAAAGAAAAAATGGGTCTCAAATATAAAGTTGTAATATACAGCTGGTCACTGTAGTTTGTAGCAAACGTTACTCAACCAGGAGGAAATAGTGCTTTTGTTGGGGACTATTTTCACCTGCGTATTAATACACTTTTACAAATCATGGCTGGTTTCGGTCTTTTCATGGGATTTGTTGATAATACAAAAAATAACATAGAATAGCATCGACCTTAATAGTTGAATTCTATGGACTTTTAACAATGCCTACCTCTCAAAAAAACTATTTCCCTTACACGTTTCCAGACTCGTTCTCTCTGGCTGGAGCTCCTCTGGGGATCTGGAGGAGGATGGAGCGAGGAGGGGAGAGTCCCATGACCCAGGACAGTCCTGAGCGGAGGGGAGGCAGCCCGGACCTCAGCGGCCTCCCACCGCCGGGGAAGAAGGGCCGGTTGGAGCTCAATGGGAGCCCCACTGGGCCACGCATACGCCACAACGGAGCCCCACTCAGACCCCTAGGAGGTGAGCAAACATGTTGATCAAGACAGAAACGTTTATTTATTGCATGACGAGATTCATTTTCACGTGGTTTAAATAGCAAATGCACCTGTGCACCCATGGGCGTGCTGGTCTTACAGGGAGGTGTGTTCAGGTGCATTCTGGGCGTATTGCTATCTTAAGGCAGCGGAAGGTGATCGCCCCATTGACCAACAAAATCCTGATCTAAAGTCAATAGCGCAGCATTTCATTGTTATTTTAACAGCAAATTAGTAAAATGTGCCTAGGCTTATGCACAGCACGTACACACTATGCTTGTTACACACACACAGGGAGGTGCAGCAGCACACAAACATGCAAAAAATTACAAATAAAAATATTACGGTGCAAATCCGCCATGATAATAACAATGTACCAAGGTACAAATGCGCCTGGCTTTAAAAGGGAATGGGAGGTGACCCTCTGATTGGTTTATTACATGTTACGCCCAAAACCCACCTATGAATTAATGAAGACACTGAGTACAATCCTTTAGAACCATGCGCCCGGCGCATGGACCCTTTTTTCCGCCGTCAAACTAGCAAAAGTGGATTTGGACACGCCCTAAACACACCTGCGCCAGGCGCTTCACGCTGTGCGCTTATATCATTAAAATAGGGCCCTAACAGTGAAAAGAATGCTATTTTTATATAGTTTTTGGTACGGCCTCTGCCCAGGTTAGATTTTTCCCATTTTTGGGGGGTTAGTGCGCCGAAGGGAGGGGGAGGGGAAGGGGACGAGATGAGGAGGAGGGACAGGCGAGCTAGCCTCCGTTTGTTAACGACAATACTTTGAACGTCAACAAGATAAGACGTCACCCAACATGGCTCAGAGCACCTTTAATGCTTTGGCTCGTGACCCAGTGACAGTGATACCCGGTTTAGCTCACGAGACATCCAAAGTAGGCAAAGTTAACGTATGCAACAATCTGTAACGTATTCTCTTATTGAAATTGAATGATTTTCTGTCTGAGCAGAACATTCATCGTGACTATATGACCACCCCGTTAACACTTACTCTGTAATCTACAGTGGGCAATACAGCACCGTAAAGAAAAGACCTTTAAGTCAGCAGGTGTGGTAAAAACACTTCCGCTTTTCCCCAAAGCGGCCCCTAGAATCAACACAAACTGAAAGGTACATATAGCCACTTTAATACATGAAACCACTGATAAGAACTGGGTACATTGTTAGAGGCAGTGGCCCATGAAGCCAAAAAAGTTCAACTTCTGCGTACAAAAGGACGGCGCTGTGCGGCCCGTAGAGCAGGCGCTCTAGATGGCGACATTCTGCTTTAGCACTCCACTAACTTCAATGGGGATTCAATGGCTTGTGTTGTCTTCGGTTCAAATTTGACCCGTTTTCAAAATATCTATATCAGAAATACGGGTTTCTTTTTAACTTCCTAATTTTAATTACCCCAAAATAACATGGATGTTTCAATACAACGCACTTCGCAGGTAAAAAAAATGATCGGGTCTCTACGTTCATTGAATTTTGGGTGTTTTATTCAATGTCTCGCAACAGTATACTGACTGAATGTTGACGTATACCAGTCTGTGATTTTTCTTCCTTTAATATTATGCTTTATTATGCTATTATGCTTTTTTAAACTCAATAAATAGGTATAATTTTCTGTAAATGAGGTTAATTGACCATGAATTCCAAAAAATAAGTGTAAAACTAGTAGAAATAAGTTAGTTATCTGTGTTTATACAAAAAAAAGAAGCATTGAACTTCAAAAGAAGTGCCAAAAACATTGGAAAAAAACAACTTGTAGACTTTCCAAATGTTATCAGACCGAATGGATCGAATTCTGCTAGTGAAACGAAATATTTCGTGGGGGTTGTAACGCTAAAAAATGTATCCACTGATTTACAGATGTCTTTTTCACCATGTAAGTCTATGGGAAAAAGTCTTTTTGGGCCCTATGGCATCACATGACGGACACGGAGGTAGAAATTCCATTATTTGGCTGCTCTGTTAAATTGGCTTCAAAGCCCGGCGCTCTTCCTGGGGGCCTGGTTTTCAAACCGAAACGGGAGCAGCAGTGTTTCTAAAAGTTTCCACTTCAGGGGCTCGGAATGGCCATGTCGTGGGGGAGCAAGGTGTTAACGTAGCAATATATATTTGTTTTTAACATAGTAGTTTAGAGGCCTAACATTAATACATGAAACAAACCATTATTTCCATCACATTGACTATCTCATTAACTAGCATTTTCTTTTTGTAGATGTTTTGGAAATCTGGTCAAAATGTGAGCTAAATTGAGATAAAAGCTCGATTTATGAAAAGTGAATTAACGCCTACTCTTAAAATGTGGTTTATGACTAGAAAATAAAATATTTGATACCTAAGGAATTAACAATAGGGGCCATCATTTCTTTTTCTCTCCAAATTGAATACATAATTGGATTCTTGCCGAAATAAAGAAAGCTAGATGACGACATCTCAGAACAGCTGTCGCCATTTCACTCAGGTGTCAGAGGTTCTGGAGTACCAAACCCAAAGGCAGCGTTTGGCTCGGCATCGCCATCCTGGCCGCGAGGCGAGTTGTGTTGTAGTGTGGCAGCGCTGCTGGGAGAAGCCGGGCTGTTTCTGCCCTGTTAATCTATAAGCCTGGGGGGAACTGTATAATACAGGCTTACCAAATAAAGGAGATTGCTCCATATAAACAAGATTTATACAACTCACTCTGGTTTATCGATCCCTGCATTCATTGTGAAAGTTGTTACTTGTATACGTGCGTGCATGTGTGTGTGTGTGCACTTGTCCCTCTGTCTGGGCGTTCGTGCTGCCATATGTTTGCAGACATGCCTCAGGTATTCCCTATATTTAAAAAGAAATCCTTTTTACGCTGTTTCTACAGTCTGCTTTGATGGATTCAATTCAAGGATGCAATGGTTTTAGCTTCGTCCGGCAATGTGCGTGAGCATTTCTGCAAATCTCTGGGATCTTTGCCGGATGAGGGAAGCTACATTTCTGTGGGTTTGAACAGTGCTTGGCTGCACAGTATGAGTTTGTGAAGATGGACTTGTTTGTGGCTTTGGAAAGAGTTAAAGGTTAACAAAGCAACGTGGAGCTCAGATTTGACCGCAATAAGAAGAGAAAATGAGAGCACTGTGTTAAAGTGAGAGAATGACATTGCAAATGTTGAAAAGGAGGAGAGAGGGACATTTCTGAGTGAGAAAAGTGTGGAGGCATCGAGGGAGGGACAGAGAGAGAGAGAGAGAGAGAGAGAGAGAGAAGGAAGGAGGAAGGGGTTTCCTGTGCTGAACGCAGGGTTGGCCTGTAATGACGACGGGTTGTCTTTGAAGACAGGAAACTCGACGTGTCTCCTCCAAACCACACTGCTGCCACGAGAAAAGGGCCACACACACACACACACACACACACACACACACACACACACACACACACACACACACACACACACACAGCATATGTCCACAATCACAAAAATGTCTACGCTGTGACACTCACACCCAAGAAATGCTGCCAAAACACACACCCACTTACACTCCACCCACCCATACACACACACACACACACACACACACACACACACACACAAATATCTTATTTTAATATCCCCGTTCACTCATCCCCATACATATTAGAGGGATTAGAGGTTTGAGGCAACATCACATCATCCAAACCAGATCACACAGCGGGCGGAATCACAGGACACTGGATATAAGAGAAGACAGACTGGAGAGGTGGAGCCAGAGAGAGAGAGAGAGAGAGAGAGAGAGAGAAAGAGGAGTGCTGGTCGGAGGGAGCTGCTCTGTGTTGACAGTTATATTTCCCTGTTGGGGGAAATTCACTTACTTGAATTGGCACCGTGCTCCAGTGTGTAATTCACTCCATGAGAGCCTGGAGGACTGGGAGCGGAGTGATTAATGAGGAGGAAATAGAAATATAGGAATTGACTGATTAAAACAACGGGGTGGGATGGATCAGAGGGGAGGGGGGGGAGCTGATGCTGCATGCACCTCATGGACGAGCATGTGTGTGTGTGTGTGTGTGTGTGTGTGTGTTTGGTATTGTGTGGTATCCATGTGGTAAAACCCATTGCTGTGCCCTGTATTATTAGTGCTGGGACGCTGCCTAATGCTCTCACTCCATCATTTCTTCAGAGGGCTTTAATTAATTGCCAGTTGACAGGTGGCCCAAAACCAAAAGCCTTTTAGGAAAAAGGTTCATATTGGAGAGGAAGGATTGATATTAGCGCAGGGAGCCAAAAAGGACAAAGATGCTGGGAATCGGATACGTAACGTAGCCAGATACTGAAAATACTGAGCAGGAACAAGAAAAAAAAATTAAAATAAAAAACAATAATGCAAGTCCAGGTGTCTTGATATGAGATTGAGATGTAAAGCAGAGGACAGCCTCATGTACATTATTGGCTCCTCAGAGTCTATTATAATGCAAATACTGCAACAAGAAAATAATTCAATTATATTCAATTTCATTTATAGTGTCAAATCATAACAGAAGTAATCACAATTACAGATAGAGTAGGTCTAGACCACACTCTATAATATACTGAGACCCAACAATTCCCAACATACAGGCTGTTCTTATTCGCTGTTTGTACTTACACCTATGAAAAGTAATGCGCTTTTAATTCATATATAGTCTCGCATTGCCAGACCGCACTGCGGAGGAAGGTCTGGCTAGTCCAAACAGTGTTCCGCGATGGGAGAAAAATGTGCTCTGGTTTATTGGCATTTCTTTAAACCAATCACTATCGTCTTGGGCGGCGCAAAGTGCCAGACGGAGCCACGGTGCCTCTGCAAAATAGCCTCGGGAAGGAACTTGTTTTGGTGGAACATATGTACGTTCAAAAGTAGTTTTAGTCGTGTAACAGAAAACTCAGATAGGACAGACAGTCTAGCTAGCTGTCTGGATTTACCCTGCAGAGATCTGAGGAGCAGTTAACCATAGTCCTCATGAATCTACCGGAGGTTAGAACGTCAACACAAAGAAAGCGTAACGTAACGGACATCCGGACGTAAAAAAAAGAAACATCCGGCGGAATTTCATTCATATATAAACCACATAATCGTGAGGAACAAAGTCTGCTTAGGGAGGAGGTCAGGGTGGATGGATGGGTTGCTCCCCCACGAGACTGCTGTTTGTGTCTTTTGCTTTCCGTGTGAACTTACATACTTATTTGAACCCAAACCTTGATATTTTAATAAACCTAACCTAGTAGGAGTTTTGTTCTCTAAACTGATCGCTCGTGTTGCTGGATATTGGTAGTATAGTCCACGAAATTGTGCATAACTTTTCGTAAAATATCATGAAAACTGTTTGTATGCATCTTTGCATAGTTAATAGCGAATATAATTGTTAAAAAAGTTTTCCCTTGTGCACATGTGCTGCTGTGAAGTGGTTCGAAGAATTATGCAGACTTTGAAAGTATGTCAAGGTCTGTGTGTGTGTGTGTGTGTGTGTGTGTGTGTGTGTGTGTGTGTGTGTGTGTGTGTGTGTGTGTGTGTGTGTGTTGGCTTGCTTCATGCAAACTTTTCTGGAGAATCTGGTTTGGTTTTCACCTGGCCTGAATTTGCATAATTGAGGAACACTCACAGCGTCATGCAAATTCATATACATCTGTAATAACAATTCTTAACTGCATTAACACTAATATTTAGCACAGCTTTTGCTTCAAATTATTGTTAAATTGCCATTTTAAGCTGTAATTAATACTCTAATGAAAGTAGCAGCTGTTGTCAGTGTAAGTCTTTTGTATATTTGTATATGTTTTGCATATCTGTCAGAGCAGCCATTATTATGACCGCCTATCTAATAGGCCGTTAGATTAAATGCCTGAAAATGTCCAGCGGACAGTTAACAGCATTGTTGCAGTTGATTTAGGAATGCATATCATTTGTTTTACACCCCAGGTTGATCGTAGCGTATTGAGAACTTCAGGTGTTGCAACACTCAACAGTGTGAAACAAAAATCATGACGTGATTACAAGCTTGACCCACGTTAAATGCAAGCCAAATGTCTGCTGTTTATGAGGGATACACTGTGTTCTGATCACAGACAATAAAAGCCATAAATTAAAACCAATCTTTTTCTTGTTGTCTTTTCCTTTTTGTCCTCGTCCACAGGTCTGATGATTCCAGTCTTCTGTGTAGTGGAGCAGTCAGACGGAGGGATTCAGACGGACGGATGTGAGGGAAGAGAGGAGCATGCAGAGTTTGTGCTGGTCAGGAAGGATATTCTCTTCTCTCAGCTGGTGGAGACGGCTCTGCTGGCCCTTGGGTACTCCCACAGCTCGGCGGCACAAGCCCACGGTCAGTCAGAGAGACACTTCTTATTCGCTGTTTGTACTTACACCTACGAAAAGTAATGCGCTTTTAATTCATATATAGTCTGTGGAGGAAGGTCTGGCTAGTCCACACACACAGTGTTCCGGGATGGGAGAAAAATGTGCTCTGGTTTATTGGCATTTCTTTAAACCAATCACAATCGTCTCAATGACGATGACTCTGCAAAATAGCCTCTGGAAGGAACTTGTTTTGGGACATGTGTACGTTCAAAAGTTGTTTTAGTCGTGCGAGAGAAAACTCAGATTGGACAGATAGTCTTGCTAGCTGTCTGGATTTACCCTGCAGAGATCTGAGGAGCAGTTAACCATAGTCCTCATGAATCCACCGGAGGTTACAACGACAATACAAAGAAAGAGAAAGTGTGACGGACATGAGGCCGAAACTTAGGGACATCCAGCAGAATTTCCAGCGGGAACTCAAAAATCCCAGAAATGAAACTTCATCGATATAGACAACACTGTAAACCTTTTATGTAAATTTACAGCTAAAATACAGTATCTTAGAAAATATTAAAATTACACCGCTATCTGCAAATGTTACAGATTACAGATATTTACTGTTAATACCAATGCATCTTGGGAAAATAAAGGAAAAGGTGGGAATTGCGCTGCAGCCAGTATATTACTGTAAATTCAAATAATACAGTAAGAAACTGTCTGTTTACAGTAAAATACCTTAAAACAGTATGCATACTGTAAATAAACATAATAGTTTATTGGCGAGGCTGCTGCCAGTATATTACTGTAAATTTATGGTGAAAAGGTTGACAGTGTAGAGGGACACTGCAAACACCAGCACTGTCACATCTCTTCTTCTTTCCATATACTGTAAGAAACTTGAAATTCACTTGAAAGTGGCCTTGACCAACTGTCAATTTGCTCGTTTGAAAGCCATAATGTCTCTCTCTCATGGGTGGGCCAAATTCTCTGGGCGGGCAGAGCAGAGAAAGGGGAGGTAACCTTGCTCCTTATGACCTCATAAGGAGAAGATTCCAGAGTGGCCCATCTGAGCTTTCATTTTCTCAAAGGCAGAGCAGGATACCCAGGGCTCGGTTTACACCTATCACCATTTCTAGCCACTGGGGGACCATAGGCAGGCTGGGGAAATGCAAATTAATGTTAAAAAACCTCATAAAGTGAAATTTTCATGCCGTGGGACCTTTAAAGCAACACCATGCTAATGCTACGACTACGATCTCCCCGCCAACTGATTAAACACCAAAACTGCCGAGCAAGCAACGAAACAAGCAAAATGTATCTGTGAATCAAGATTTCCGAGCGTCTGACAGGGACAGACATCACGTTTTGAGAGTTTACACGGACTGAATTCATGAGTATGATGGAGGTTTTGAACGCACAATAACAGCTGTGTCCCTAAATTCTAGCGAGCTACAGGGCATGCTTGGCTCACGAAGTTGCATTGACCTCTGGATTGTGCATCCAAACCTTTCTTTATGCTGATCTATACTTGCAACCTTGAAGGAACAGTTAGGAATAGACATGTTGGGAAAATAGCTTATTTGCTTTCTTTGCTTTCTAGATTTTTCAAAATAAAGCTACAGCCAGCAGCCAGTTAGCTTAAGCATAAAGTCTGGTATCTATCTAATAAAATCTGCCTACAAGTTCATCTAAAGTTCACTAATTAACACGATATGTCTCCTTGGTGTAATACTTACAAACCAGGGTCGTTTAAAACAGATATAACGTGTTGATTAGTGAGCTTCAGAGGGCCTGGTAGGCAGATTTTGTTACGTTCAGACAGAGCCAGGCTAGATGTTTCCCTCTGTTTTCAGTAGTTATGCCAAGCTAAGCTAGCCAGCTACATGTTTATCGTACAGACAAGAGAGCGACGTTAATATTCTCATTTAACTTTTCCCAAAATGTCAAACTTTGAATCTGTCCTTGCGCACTTTTAACTTGCAGGACTGATTACTTCTTCACTGTGTCTTTTCTTGGTCATTAATAAAACGCTGTAACACTTAGAACAAAACCAACTTATAAAAGCAGATGAAAGACTTTGTCTGGTAGGTAATTGCTCAGAAGTTATGTGTTTTTAGTGGTGACAAATTGAAATTAATAAGAAAGAAAACAGAAGAACTCGTAGCTAGCTGGAGAAGCAATGGCAGTAGAGATGGCAACAAACTTCAAACAGAAAATCCAATAAATTGAACAGATTACTAACTTTAAAGTGGTTTGGCTTGGCAGAGAAATACATTAAAACAGTAATATTATAGGTCCGAGGTCTTTTGTTAGTATGAAGAGGGTTTTAATCAAAGGCATTATTAATAGTCATGATTTTCCAAACTACAAGTGTCTCTCTGTGTAAACTATGGTGCTACTGACTCAGAATTAAATACCGGGCAGCTAAGGGGTCAAGACGAGAATGATCCCTTGAGAGGAGACGCTCCCTCTAATCAGCGCCCTGAGAAGGAAACTGAATGTGAGGTTGTCTATTTAGAGCAGACACTGTACTGTTACGCTGGCAATAAGCACAAGAATGTTTTAAAAACACAACTAAGACACAGACAGAGCCTGTAAAACTCATTAAAGACACAACAAAGAGCTGGACGGGAATGTCTCCGCAAGACAAAAATACATTGTGCGTCTGTCTGTGTGTGTGTGTGTGTGTGTGTGTGTCTGTGTGTGTACGTACAGTATGTGTGAGAATGTTTATGAAGCAGAGGAAAAGAAAAACTCTGTAATTTACTGCTGCACACATGGTAGTCATCTGCAACAGGACAGTGTCATTTACTGCTGTCTTTTCTCAAGTATGCAGAAAATGCCATCTGGGGAAGTTGCCTCACATCGATATAAAATGGTAACAACAGAGCGACAGTAAGCAACAAGGCTATTGCAATAGACTGCAAATGGTGGGAGATCCCCATCTGTTTGACATCTCGTTCCAGAGAGGGAGAGAGAGAGAGAGAGAGTGTGTGTGTGTGTGTGTGTGTGTGTGTGTGTGTGTGTGTGTGTGTGTGTGTGTGTGTGTGTGTGTGTGTGTGCGTCATCTCCACCAGATCTCGTTTGAATCAAGTCTGCATACCCATGAGTGTGCAGACGTGTAGGAGACTGTGTGTATTTGTGTGTGTGTGTGTGTGTGTTTCTCCCCATCTCATAAACACACTGCTGCAGGTAATCCCTTTACTGCCTCAAGGCCAGCAGCTCTTATCAGACCGGCAGCCCACCTGACACCGACCGTGTACTCTCGACCTTAGTTAGGTACTATAAACCTGGATCAAGATATCCTGAATTTAAACCTGAAATCTGACTCCAGTTACTCAGATTAATCACATCTACTTCAAGGCAGGGTTGGTAACTACTCCCAATATACACTTTTTGTTATATATTGTTTGAAATGGTTTTTACACCCCAAATTAATTTAAGCAATATATGACACAAATGCAACAGCGTTAAAATGTAACTTAAAGGTCCCATATTATGCTCATTTTCGGGTTCATACTTGTATTTTGGGTTTCTTCTAGAATATGTTTACATGTTTTAATGTTCAAAAAACACATTATTTTCCTCATACGGTCTGTCTGGATATTCCTGTATTCACCCTCTGTCTGAAACGCTCCGTTTCACCGCCTGTTACTTAGAGCCCCCACTCCTGAAAAAGCCCAGTCTGCTCTGATTGGTCAGCGTTTCCGGGTCCTCCGCATCTACGCTCTCGGCGTCTCTGCACCGTCATTGCAGCCAGGGAATAACTGTAACGGCACTGGAGCAGCACTTATAGCACACTATACCTATATATAGTATAGTTGTGACATCACAACCGTACAGAAATGCTGACAGCTCGTTTAAAGGCACAGTTTCTGAATACGGACTGTGTGCATTTCTCTGTGGATTTAGCGTTTTGATACTTTTACAGTATTTATACAGCACCCTGACCATAGAATAATAGAAAAAGACATTGAAATCTCAATTTTTACAATAAGGGACCTTTAAGACATGGCTGAAAAGCAGTGTTTTCAGTTAAAAGATTCAAGCCTGTGACACCTCTAACCACACCCAACTGTGACATCACCCTGGAGTACACCTGCACATCACTGCGGTGGGCTGAGACGGCTAGCCGCTGGAAGTCCGTAGAAATCTTTAGGGAGGGTTCAGTTACTCAAATTATGCCAAATGTGTTACTATTACTGGTCCTTCCAGTGTAACCATATACGTATATATATATATATACATATATATGTATATATTGCAGATCTTTTTTTTTTGTTTCTTTTGGTTGTAAAATTCAGAACTGCAATTGACAGCCTGTTAAAGCGAGTTAGAAAAATAAACAACATGCAGATGCACATTATACTGCAGCGATGGCTGAAAGCAGCCCACTAAATTGCACGCCGAGTGTTTGCTACGGTTTGCAGATGAATGCCATTAGTAGCACTTTTAGCCTCAATGTTTTCGCCAAGTATCAGGGGGAGGTTTTTCTCTCTCTCCGTCTGTCTCATCAGTGTGTGTGGAAAACAGTGAGCCACACTGGTCCTCCTTTCACATCAATGCACTCCCCTCTAACAGCACCACACCAGGGGCTTCAAAGGCAAGACTAGACGGGACATCACAACTCAACAAACAATACTCTGAGAAATGACTTGAGCACTGTTTACTTCCAGTGTGTGTGTGTGTGTGTGCCAGTGTGTGTGTGTGTGTCTTGTAAACTCAATTTAACCCTTGTAAGGTTGCATTTGCTCACACTAAAGTTCACGTACACTCGGCGTGGAATACCGTGTAGTCATGCAGTATCACGGACAAAACACGCACACACTTCCCCCGAGCTTCTCTCAAATGAATACTTTTTGTTTTTTAAAACAAGCGTTTATGTTAAATGAATAATTTCTGGCTTAAATTATACATTTTTTCCCTTGCGGTCCATGACCAAAATTACACAGAGTCCCAGCTATTTTCTCCCAGTTTGAATTGTGTCCTGCATTCTTGTGTCTCAGCGGTGTATTTAAAGTCTCCGCCGAGGACCACGGCCTTTCTTTAATTAGCTTAGCCCAGTAATTAACTGGGAGATATTGTTTATTTCGATTATAAGGGTCTGAAGGCTTTTATAGAATGGATGGGAGCAGACCTGTACTTTAAGGCTTTAGCCAAAGAACAGTTAACAGTGGTCAGTGAGAGCGAGAGCATTGTTGCAGTGCCACGTCTAACAGGCCACAAAGGGTCACTGCTGCAGACCTCGTCAGCAATTCACTGGACATCTGAGTCTTAAGTCCTGGTTCTAGCAGTGTTCCTTTACTTTGGAGCTGGAAAGATGAATCGATTAAGCGATTAGTTGTCAACCATAATATTAATCGGCAACTATTTTGATAATCAAATAATCAGTTTGAGTCATTTTTGTGTGGAAAAAAAGTAAAAATTTCCTCTGAAAAAAGCCAAAACTACTTTCCACAAAGATAACAATGTCAGGCCACTTGTCCATGACTACGCTTTCTTCTGCGCATACAGTTTCCTGGATGTAGTTCGGTAGAAAGAACAATGCAGCCTGATAATTAGCACTACAGGTAAGAGAAAAATTATGTATTTCTGATTTTGGGGTGAACTGTCCCTTTTAGAACGAGCAGTATTCCCCAAGACAAGTCAGCTGAACTTTGTGTGTAAAATCAGTGGATTGCCCCTTTAAAACACAACCAAGTCAATTGTATTTGGAAGAGAAAATATTATTTTATCACGCAAACTAACTATCCATTGGAATCAGCCATCACAGACTTGGTACAACATTGATGCACTTGTCATATTTGTGCACACAGTTTACATGTGAAATGAGAGATTAACACCAACACGGCGGGTGTTCCCTTTCGGTTTTTACCTCAGGGTTGAGTGTTTTTAGATCATCTGTTAGTAGCATCAGACTTTGTTGTAGTGATGTCTCCATTGTTCCCAGATCCCAGCAATAGGCCACGAGTTCCCTGTTGTAAAACAAACATAGGTATAAACGTTACAACGTAATTTATCAAAGATTATTCTAATTTAATTAATCATATCTGAACTTGGAATTGTTAAGAAGAAGTTAAGAAATGGATCTTGCTCTGCCGCTTTAATCCACCAGGCAAATGGTCTTCTACAAAATGACAGAGTGAGCTAAAACGACAAAGCTGAAGATAAAAAAACTCAAAGTGTTCTTATTTATGGCTATCAATGTAATAATTATAATTGACCATTAATAAAGACAAATCCTGCATAAGGTATGCCTTATTAGAAAGTTGCAGACTTGTTTTTAAGTATGTTGCATTAAAACTCCTAATAAGCCTGAAACACTGCAGTACTCTCAGCGGAGGGTTTCGACCTTGTGCACATTGTCTTTTCTTTTTTACAGATGAGCATTTCAGAAGCGTTTCAGCTAAGAGGAGCACTCCTTAAAATAACAACATGACAGATTTTCATCAAGAGGAGTTCCTCAGGGTGCAGTGATGGGTGATAGGCTTGAGTCAGGGGTATGAGGTTTCCCTCAGTGTGGGCCAGGGCCGGGAGCTGGAACCAGTTTGGAAGAAGCCTCGCATGCGTGTGCAGGCTGCTGCGGCCATTATGACTTATTCCAGCACGGGACAATGGGATTGCTGTGTGTACACGTGTATTTGTGTGTGTGTGTGTTTGTGTGTGTGTGTGCGTGCACGCAGGCCTCCTGCAGGCATGTGCGAGTGTTGACGAGAGGAGTCAGAGACATCAGTGTGTGTTTGTGTATGGATTTGCGTTTGTGCGGATGGGCACACTCAGACATGAGCCAAGCCACCAGCCGGCCACATAAAAGCGTGTCTCTGGGAGGTGGAATTTTAATGTGGAAATGGGAACAATGATTTCTACTTTTAAATGTGGACAAGAAACAGAGCCCATTGAACAGCAGACCAAAAAATGATGGATCAATTATTAATGCATTTACCGTCACACTGTGAGCGTGTGAGTGAGTGTGTGTTTGAGTGTGTTTGTGTGCTTGCATGCGAGCGGGTAGATGTAGATGTACATGTCCACTTCACTGTGTGCTGCCATGTGTCCTCTGTGAGTCTGTGTTTGTCTGCTTATTCAAGCGTTTGCTTCCACCTAACTTGGCATTAGTGAAATTGTTATGTTATTTTCAGATGCTACATGCTGAAGATGGACTGTGTGTGTGTGTGTGTGTGTGTGTGTGTGTGTGTGTGTGTGTGTGTGTGTGAAAAGAGACAGACAGAAAAAATAAGAAAAACAAAAGAGGAGAACGTGCGTTCAGTTTTTTCCTCTGTGTCATAAAATGATCTGAGTATTTTCTTCCATCTCTTTAAAATGCATTTCATTACGTCTTCCCTTACAATGAAAATACACAAAACTCTTGAAACAGGTCGTCCCAAGTGCAATATTCCACATAATAGTTTTAGACATATATGTGAAAATCTAATTTCAAATTTGAAATTGATGATTTTACATGCACTGACTTAAATTTAAAGTGCATCTTCTGAAAGTCACATATCATGTGAACTTATAAAAATGTGTAATATCTTAAAACCACATGTGCATACACTTTTGACATGTTTAAAAAGAGTACTGTTGTGTGAACACTTTTTACATAAGTAGATAAAATGTAGATATTGTTTTCACATAAATATGACGATACTTCCTATAAATAGAGAGAAAACCAAGCTTTCATATTGAAAAAGAAGATGCCAATGCAGCCCAGATGACTTAAAACTAAAAATCTAATGTTATAATATAGCTATCGGGTTCAGTTTGGGTTCTTAAACGTCGCCGTGGTGGTCTTAGGTTCCTCTGGGGGTCTTCCCAGCCCTGAGGGGTCCGAGTCCATTCAGTTCTTAGTGGAGTTAAATGATGCTCCCCCTGTACGGCCAGATAATTAAGAACACAGCTCGGCCTGACGGGAATCAAAGATATAACTGAGATATAAACACAGTGGAAGAGAAAAAAAAAGAAAGAGAGAGGAAGATCAGAGGGGTCTGGGGAGATGAGACGTCTGAAGAGAGGAAAAAGAAAAGAAGAGAGGGAGATATGGGAGTGAGGAGAGAGGGGGAACAAGGGGACAGAGAGAGAGAGAGAGAGAGAGAGAGAGAGAGAGACTTCTCAGGACCCGTCTGGATCTCATTTAGAGGATAGTAATGCGATTAGCTTTGTTTAGTTTTCACAGCTCCAGCCAGTCCTCGTGAAAAACCTCAGAGTGTGTGAACGAGTAGGCGAAGTGCACGTGTGTGTTTGTGTATTATGTCTTTTTTGTGTATTATTCTTTTTTTTAGTCCTTAATTCAGCTAGAGATATTAACATATATGACTGCACTGCTGAAATACAAAACACCTACTAATTCACAAACACACACGATCAGACACAGAAAGCTCTTTTTTCCGTCGGTAATTTTGGATGATTTTTGGTGGCTGACATACAGTAGGCCTACACCCCAAAATATCAGCTAAACTACAATTCAACCTGATGAGAAGGTAGCATTGCTTGCAGGATGATATTGTGTCCATTGCATGGATACTTGTGAATATGAGCCCTCAGTTGTGTAAGTCTGAGTGTAGTCTCAATACACGACAATGTGGACAGCAGTTATTCAGGACATTGTTACGGTAAAGTCAAGAAAAGATTTATTTTAAAATATACCTCTTCAAAGCCTTGAGCAGCTAATTCAATTCACCTTCGTTATATTTGGGTGGTGGATACATATCGCAAAACTTAAAGGTCCAGTATGTAATATTTTTACTGTAATAAATACAAAAATGACACCAATGTGTCATCATATATTAAGGAAACATGCTGAGGTGAAATACTATCTTTTCTGACAACAATGCCAATGCCAGTATTTTCTCCTTTTGAAATTTCCGTTCCGTGACGGAATTTATGTTTATGTTTTGGTCTGTGTGTTGTTATCAACGGCCCAGTTTGACAGCCAGGCCGGGTTGCCAGATATACCTGTAGAAACGTAAACCCACCACGCTACAGCTGTAACAGTAGGACAGCCATGAAAGCAGCAAACACACGAACAGGATCAACGGAGATAGATTCTACCCGCCCTAAAAAACAACGGCATGTTTCTAACAGTTGCGTGACCAGAGACGTAACAAACACTGAGTAAATATTGGAGATGTATTTGAAAGATGGAGACAGCTTAGAGCCCAAAAGGACGCCGAGTCGGCTAATTTCCTCCTGAACAGGTAGCTAAGCATTAGCTCCAGGCTAATTTATGCTTCAGGGACGTTTCATTTCAACATTTGTGTACTCATATTGAATTATATAGCTAGGGTACCCGAGTTGATTACTCGCAAAAAAAGCCAGTAAAGTGTTCCCGAATTGTCCTGGCTAACGCCGCAATGCTAACCCTGCTAACTGCTAACGTTACCCGGAGGACCAGGAAAGCGGGCCACGGCTGTTAACAACGTGTAGCCTATTCAGCGGCCGTAGCCGACAACGGTGAGTTATTTTAGGCCAAGAGAGGGGTGCTGTAAATTGGGAAGAGAGGACCGTGACTTTGCAGTGTGTTTAGCGATTGTTGTCGTAATTCTAAGCCAATAAGGTGTGTACAGTCGGGTGGAGAGGACGGCAAGGTAGTGTTATTTTTAGCGGTTCCTACCGTAATTCTAAGCCAAAAAAGTGTGTCTGTTAGTTGGGTACAGAGCTCCGCGTGAGCACGGGGTTCTATGACTGTCAATATAGCCAGCCTCTAACGTTAGCTACTCCGCTGTGCTGTGGAGTAATGTCTGGCTATGTGAGACAAGTGTCTAGCAACATTGTTGTGGATGCTCCTTCAGCACTCTTTGGAGGAGGGTCTGGCAAAGCGAGACTATGGATGCTGCGGTCTCAGTCTGGCAACCTCCGTGAACTTCGAGTCTGGGGAGCAGGGGGTGTGGGAGACGACTCTCTCCAGTATTTTAAATTTGTACTGCAGTAACTATTTTAAACACTACCTATATAGTATATGAGATTTTCTTTTCTTTTGTAATTTGGTCAAATAAATCTCAAGTACTCAAACTAGAATATGAAGAAACTGGAGATTAATTTGTCAAAGGGATCTTGAAGATTTATGGCGGCACCATAGTGGCTGGAAGAGTCCACATAGACACGACACAGAGCATGGTTAGGAGTTAAACTCATGACAGAAACTGCCAGGGTAAACAATGTCCAAAGCACAACCAGCCAAATCTAGTAGAATTTTCGGATTTGGAACATCTTAAAGAGGTTATGAGATACTAGTTAACAAGATATCAAAGGAATAGTTGGGAAGTGTGGGCGTACGGAAGAGGTACTGGAACTGAAGCAGTTATCTCTGCTCTTTTCAAAGCCACCAGACTCCTTTGACAAAAACATTTTAGTCATTTTACCTCGCAGAACACATGGGAGTTGCTGCTCTACCACTGCCTCGATCGGTTAGTTTGTTACGTTTCGTTAATTCCTAACCCCTTTAAAACACCAAAGTCACACATTAACACAAACAAACTAATCGATTGAGGTAGCAACTCCTGTGTTCTGCCAGGTAAAATTACGTTTTTTTTTTGTAATTTGGAGTCTGGTGGCTTTAAAGAGAGTATAGATGTCGGCTTCAGAACTAAACTTGATCCTGGCTCCCTAAAAAATAATTGCAAAAAAAAAAAAGCCTGTGTTAATCTATTGTGAGTTTAGATGTTCTTCTCTAAGAATATCACAACATCATGAAACTAACCCCAGAATCTAGATCTTTCAGAGAAAAAAATTCTGAGCCATTTCCAGAAAATAATGCTTGTCAGCCATTAGTCAAAAATCGCCTAAATCTCTAATTTTCAAAAGTTATTGAAACTGTCTTTAGGAAATGTCTGCTTTTCCCGAGATACATATCTGAGTTCATTTATAATACCACCTCACCTTTGTAGTAATGTCCGTGTGAATCAGTATCAAAGGAAGTTTTCTCAGAATTGTTGGTGTCTTTCTAGTTACATAATTCAGTGTTTTCCCCTTTCATGACGGTCCACAATGACGTTAAAATGCACACGTTAGCACAGTAGAATGACATTTAAAAGGGTTCCAGGCATCCCTGAAGCTCTGATCCTAGAATCGCCCCTGCCCTCACGTAAACTTAATCCTCTCTTTTATTTTGCTTTCTCACATTTGTGCAATCCGTAGGCCTATTGTTGTACAATGTCAACACGTTAAAACCAATAAAAACTAAAAGTGACAGAAATCTTTAATGTCTCCGTCCAGGCATCATCAAGGTGGGAAGGTGGAACCCCCTGCCTGTCCACTTCCTGACTGACGCACCAGAAGCTACAGTAGCCGACATGTTGATGGAGGTCTACCACATGGTCACTCTACGCATCCAGCTGCAAAGGTCAGATTGAGTTTTTGGTTTCACTTTTCCAGACATATTTGGGTCCAAATTCATTTGTTGTTGTCATGTGTGCGACATTTCAGAGCGAGAAAGTAGAAGTCTCTCAGTGAGAAACAAACCTGGAAAGACTGCATGTCCGTATTTAAGCACACACATAGGCGTACAGGGGTGATGGAGGGGTTACAACTAGGGATCAGCCAATACTGTTTTTTTTAAGGCAGATACCAATGCCGCTTATTAGTAGTTAATGAAACAGATTTAAACTTTGTTTAAATGCTTTAAGCAATTATTTAATAACATAGAAATGTTCAATATAATCCCCAGTAACAGAGAGTCAGACAGTGTTGTGGGGGGGACATTAAGTCAGACTCAGTGGTGAGTGAAACCGAGCTGTAGCCGAGGGGCCAGGGCCCATAATGGGTCTATCCCTAGTTACAACTAGGGCATCGAGAACCGATTCCTACTTAGAATCGTTCCAAAATTTACAATTCCATCGGAATCGTTTCTTTATTGGAGTCGTTTGGAGGATTTGGTTTCAAATCTGATCATCGGTTCCAAATTTAACATACGCAAGTTTTGGTTTCCATAGCGGCCAGACACTTGTTGTGTTGCAGCCTTGGAGCACAGTAAGCAGTGCTCTAGTCTGGCTTTGTTTTACGCCCGGTAAAACTGCAAAACCACCGCTGAATCAAGATAAAACTTTCCTCTTATTTGTGAAAATAGGCATGTGACCCGTTTCAACTCCACCACTCAAAGAATCGGAATCGAGAATCGTTGAGAACCGGAATCTAAAGGAAGAATCAGAATTGGAATCAGAATCGTTAAAATCCAAAAAGTGCCCAACCCTAGCTACAACCCCCAATAATCAAAACTGGCCAGTGCACCTCCCCAAATATCTCATTATAACGATAAATGAAAACTATTAACTGTTGTAAAACATGATAAGTGGTTGGCTTTCTCAATTCAATGTAACTGGCAAGCAAAAAAAAAAAAAAAACTTTCGTCCGTCCGAATTGTTGCTGAAAAATTCACCAGAACGCAGGAATTGAAGTGTTTGATGCCCCAAATTTCCTAGACCCCCCCCCCCCAGTTATAATGTGTCCCCGCCCCCAATGTTGAACCCAAAGTTATGCCCTTGAGCACACAGTAAGGCTTTTAAACCAGACACTTGGTGTGTGTGTGTGTGTGTGTGTGTGTGTGTGTGTCATTGATGTCATTGCATCTTATTGCAGTTTGAGAATTTTCCATATCTGTCAAATTTGAAAGCAAGCAAACACTAAACAACCCGGTGGGGATTTATCTATTATCTGTCTCCGCCAGAGAGAGTCCGTGTGCCAGGAACTCCTAGTTCCCTCGAATAAGTGAAGCAGGGTCCTGATGGACAGATAAAAACAGATAAACTCCAGATGAGAGGGGTTATTATTGTTATTGTGTTGGAACATACCAGCCAGGTTTTGTTTACATGTTTGTGCGTGTCTCCATGGCAAAAGCAGCGCTTCGGCACAATGCGCTCAGTGTCGCAAATGATTCATTCGAGGTTCAGATGAAAATAAAAACAGGGAGATTGTAGGAAGATAGGTTCATACAGGAAGTAGTGGGGTTGGAGGTTGAGGTGAATACAGGATGTTTGAAAGATCAGCGGAGCTAGGGCTTAATTTGGGTTTAATTTAGGATTAAAGGAAAAGTTTGATGAGAAGATTGATAACACTCTCAAAGACTGTACGGTAGGGAGTGGAACCGGAGGAAACGGCTAGCTCGGCTCCTCTACAGATCAATAATTAACACATCATATCTTGTTTGTTTTTAGACATATAAAAGTTAAAGCATAAAAAAAGTGTCGGTTTTTACAGTGTGGTTCTGGGTCTGACGTGAGAACTTGCCGAGCAACCAGATGTTTCATTCACAACCCCTGGCCAAAGATTAGTCCAGAAAAATGAAGATGATAAATCCTAGGATTTGTTTTGCTGTGTGATGGAAAAGGATATGAAAAATACATTTATTATGTTCAATTTTTTTCTCAAACCAATTTATTACTATTATTGTTGTTGTTTGTAGCTATTTTTGGGGGCGCTGGAGCGATTGGGGGGAAGTGTGATTGTAGAGCTGGGCAATATATCGATATTATATCGATATTGTGATATGAGACTAGATATCGTCTTAGATTTTGGATATCGTAATATCGTAATATGGCATAAGTGTTGTCTTTTCCTGGTTTTAAAGGCTGCATTACAGTAAAGTGATGTTTTTTCCTGAACTTACCAGACTGTTGTAACTGTTGTATTATTTGCCTTTACCCACTTAGTCATTATATCCACATTACTGATGATTATTTATCAAAAATCTCATTGTGTAAATATTTTGGGAAAGCACCAACAGTCAACACTACAATATCGTTGCGGTATCGATATCGAGGTATTTGGTCAAAAATATTGTGATATTTGATTTTGTCCATATCGCCCAGCCCTGGGTGATTGATTAGTTTGATTTCTTGGGACGTCATTTTTCGTTTTTTACACTTCTGTGCTAGAAAATGGATGTTGTTACCTTTGGAGTAACTGACTAGCTGTTTCCCCTTGTTTCCAGTCTTTATGCTAAGCTAAGCTAACAGGTTGGTGGCTGTACCTTCACATTTATTGTAACTAGTGCAGTGCTCGTTCGGAACGGGCCCAATGCTTGGCCTCTGATATTGCCAGCAGCTTTCTAGGGAATTGTTAATCTAAACTACTTCAAACTTGACACTGCGCTCCCTCATGTCCTCAGCGATGCACCAGCCGAGTGTTAAGCCGATCGGATGGAAGGTTGTCGAGAAAAAACCTAAGGACAGACACAGTCTCATTTTAGTTAGAACAGACGAGAGCGATATCAATCTTGTCATCTTAACTCTTTGCAGGAAAGTGAAAGCACACAACTATTTCTTTAACTGTCACTGTTCAACTGTTACAAGTTTGTTTTGTGTCTCAACTTAATAAGCCAAAGATGGGTCTGACTCCTGTGCGTGGTTTTGGGCTCGTTGTAGTTTTTCGAAGCTGGAGGATCTGCCGTGTGAACAGTGGAACCACGCGACTGTCAGGAATGCTCTCAAAGAGCTGCTGAAGGAAATGAACCAAAGCACTCTGGCCAAAGAGTGTCCCCTGTCACAGGTAATAACCACGAGATACTGCTACAAAACAACATTAACAACAACAACACAGACCCTCATGTTCCTCAACTTGAATCAAACGGTGCTCATCAGAGAACTGCTCATCAATTCAATAATTCATTCTTTAAGATGTTCTTTATGAGTGTCAGTCTCTCTCACTGATTAGACCATCCCATGTCTAATGACTAATGACTAAAGTCAGCCCTCATGAGATAGACATTTAGGATTAATCCAACATGCATTGTATTGATTATTGCTACATTTTAACCAAACTCCACCCCACAATATAAAGCACTGTCTCCTCAATCACGTTAATCTCCCCAGCTGCATGTTTAGCCATCTATCCTGGTCTCATAATGACTGCTGTGTGAGATTTATGCGTGTGTGTGTGTGTGTGTTTTTGTGTACTGTGTTTAAATGCAGCTCTGGTGGGGGTGTTGATCGCAGTATGAATTGCAAGCATATGTGTGTGGGGCAGGAGATTCCCTGTCTGCACTGTACTGGCTCCAGTTTCCATGGGTGGCTTCGAATCATGATTAATGTTTGTCTATTTCTATTGTGTGTGTGTGTGTGTGTGTGTGTGTGTGCGTGAGCATGCCATGAGGTTGTTGCGTGAGTGTAAGCATTTCACATTATGTTGGTTATTAATTATCTTTCTGCCCTCTCTTTTTCTCTCTCAGAGTATGATTTCCTCCATAGTGAACAGTTCGTACTACGCCAACGTCTCCACTGCCAAATGCCAGGAGTTTGGTCGTTGGTACAAGAAGTATAAGAAAATGAAAGGTGAGCTGTAGACGGTGGTCCAACTTTTTTCAACGCTACAGTTGACTATGGGTTCCCAATGTTTTACATTAAAAGCTACTTTTAGGCTCTTTTTTTTTTTTTTTTTTTTTTAATGAAGCTTCGCCATATTTTATGCCGTCATCACCCTACAAAGAAAGAAATCCTCGGAACAAAAATCCTAAATCCGAATGAAGCGATTGATCGGATTAAATGAGTTGGTCTTTGTTTTATTAAAACTAACTTTCTTTGATAAATATAACTCGTCAGTTTCGTCAACATAAATCCATGCAGCGAGCAGGCTGATCCAATTAGGACATAAAATAATGATGAAAAAATAATCGCTCCCTGAGGCTTACGGCGACATTTTACAACGACAGAAACAGCACTCTGGAGTTATTGGAAATGTTTGAATCACACGAGTTGGAAACAATCCTACGCAGCCACAACTGGAATCTAATTCTACAATTAGTATAAAACTAATTATATTAGTGTGGCTTAATCTTTATCTGCAACTGTACAAAAATACCAGCTTTAAATATAATGCATCTAAAACCTGCACAGAATTGTCAGCATTATCAATGAAGCTTCAAACTATTTGGGACAGCCCTAGATGGAACTTTATTTATCCCGAGGGGAATTGTTGTGCAGCAGTCCCAGTGTAAAGTTAGGAAAAAGTGCAAATATATGAGTAAAAAAGTATTGATGCATATTGGTGCATATGAGGGTAAATATGGTGCAAAATGTGAGAGCTTGTAGAATACGATGTGAGAACAAAAAAATCTGAATTTGTATGTAAAAATTTGCACTTGTAAAAAGTGTACACATACACGTGATCTTAATTTGAAGTCACAGAAAGTAAGGATGATCATTCTTGGTGGGTTGAATATAAAATGTATGAGAAGTGGCTACATACAGTAGATGTGTATGTACGATATCAAATCTCGAGTAGGTTGTTCATGATATTGCACATTATGTCCTGTTAATCAGAGAGTTGTAATGATTGTAATCCAGGGGTCGCAACATGATTCCTGAAATAAGAAAAAAGTAAACTTTTTGGACTTCTTGGGAAATATTGTACAGTTTTCCTTCTAAGAATTAGTGAAATCAAACAATCGGAGAAGGGAAAATCACCTTTCTACTGAGCTGCTAACAATTCTTAAGATAGATTTATAGCTAGCTACAGAACCACCACACGTAAACACATAGCTACGCCCTTAGATGATGTGCAACTCCTTAAAAAAAGTAACTTTACCTTGGGATTACGGTGGCTGCTGAGATACCACGATCTGTTGGTTGGGTCACCCCAAGAATTGTTTTTTTTTTTTAATTGAGCCAAAGATTGTTGTACAGACAGTAACATAGTCGAATCAGTGCTCATATTTGTAGGAAAGTGAAAGTAAGATTATAATAATGAATCTATAGGACATTTGGTCCAAAAATACAGAATTAAAACAACAAAAAGAAACATAAAAAAAAAACTTCATTTCTGTGGTTGGGTCAACTTGAGTTGCTTCTGATGCCAGTGGGAATTATGATACAGAAGGAAGTTGAAGAAGGCTCAGCAAATCTTCTGCTTTTCAGTAACACACATGTATTTTCTGCTGGCCTCTCTCTCTTCCTCTCTCTCTCTCTCTCTCTCTCTCTCTCTCTCTCTCTCTCTCTGTATGATTGGATGAACGTAAACACAGCGATTGCATGGCAGCCGTCTCCTGTTCAGTAAAAGACGAGGCGGCGCGCACGCAGTCGCTCTATATCATAAAGTAAATACAATAATGTAAACACATTTAGCTGTGAGGAATATAATTCAAGCGCTGTGGCCTGATCACAGGGGGGTGCAGGGGTGCTTTCATTGAGTGCAATCTGACACTGGACTATAAATCAAAACCTGCGCTGTAGGTATCGATGCATCGGGTATAAATCCAGCTTCAGAAAACACCACCTGTGATGAAGGGATGAAGTCAACGTGGCTTGGTGTAAGAGGTTGGGAATAGACTGATCAGTGTTCATCTAGTGCAGTTTTACAGTGAGTCTGATCAGCGGAGATATGAAATTATGAAACTGAAATAGCAACAGGTCCTCTGACACAGAACAAATCATCTGTAATGACTCTTCTGTCTCCCTCCGGAGAAGCTGCACTTATAATCATCACATTAAACACTGGGCCCGAATGGAAAAAAGGGATATAGGAAAAGAGAGAGAGAGTGAGAGAGGATGGGGTGATGGTGGGATGTTGATTGACAATTTTCACCATTTTCTGACATTTCATAGACCAAACAACTAATTGAGGAATCGAGAAAATAATCAGCAGATTAAAGGAGAAATCTGGCGCAAAATGAACCTAGGGGTTAATAACACATGGGTAACATAGCTCACGCACGGCGTTCGTCGTTCGACTGATCGTGACTGTTTTCCCAAGATGGCACCTGCCTGTATATGTGAACGGTACAGTCTTTATAAACTATCAATTTAATAAACTGTCTGTACACTTACAACGTTCTCAATGCTTCAGTTTACATGTAGGGACCCTCATTATGCTACCGTGGAAGTGTGGTGCTATTTTGAGTCTTGTTAGTTGTGTTGAAATAGCGATTTCTTTTTACTTTACCTGTGCCACCGCGACTAGTGTTATAAGCTAACTAGCGGTTAGCATTAAAACTGGTCAGATTCAATTAGCATGAAAACATATCCCAGAGAACGGTCGACTCGGTACACATCTTATTAACCCCTAGGTTCATTTTGCGCCAGATTTCTCCTTTAATCGACTATGACAATAATCGTTAGCTGCAGCCCTACAACGAATATTTCGGGGTTTTTTAATCGGAGTTTAGAATAAATCTGTTCATGAGCTTCAAAGTTAATTTTGTTTGTTATATAGACCTTGGGGATGAGAGTTTTGGCTACTATTTGGTCATGTACTGTACGTAGATCAACCACATCCCCTCTGACTGATTTTCCATATGTGTTTTGCTGAGCAGTAGATTACCTGGAGAAGATGTGGTCTGGACGGGATGCTGCTGACATCAAAAGTAAGAAATTCAATCAATCTGACTCTGTGCTCATGTAGTCTACTGTATATCCCCCACGTTCCACTTCCGGGATTGCTCATTTCGCCCGGATGTCTGCCACCTTCCTCTTTCTTTGTGTTGGCGTACTAACCTCCGGCTGATTTGTGAGGACTATGGTTAACTGCTCCTCAGATCTCTGCAGGGTAAATCCAGACAGCTAGCTAGACTATCTGTCCAATCTGAGTTTTCTGTTGCACGACTAAAACAACTTTTGAACGTACACATGTTCCACCAAAACAAGTTTCTTCCAGAGGCTATTTTGAGGCACCGTGGCCCCGTCCGGCGCTTAGCACCCCCCCAAGACGATTGTGATTGGTTTAAAAAAATGGCAACAAACTAGAGCACGTTTTTCTTCCATCCTGGAATGCTGTGTGGACATTGCCAGACCTTCCTCCACAGCGCTTTGGAGGAAGGTCTGGCAATGCCAGACTAGTGCTCATGTAAAGGTGTTTGACCCCACTCACTAATGTCTTCTCCTCTCCAGTAGAGAGAGACAACATGGCCGACTTCTGCGTGCTGGGACAGAGACCTCCCCCCCACCTGGCCGGCCTGGCCCAGCTCAGTCACCTGGGAGCCGGCGGCCCCCTCCTCAAGGCGGGGTCTGGAGACCTGCAGGCGCCCTCTCAGCCGCCTCAGCAGCCTCCCCAGCAGCAGCCGTCGCCCCACGGCCCCCTCCACCACAGCCCTCCTCTCCGTACGGGCCAGGTGCCTCCTCCTCCGCCCCCGCCCCCGCCCGGCGCCCTGCAGCCCCTGCTGGGGCCAGGTGGGCTGCTCTCCCCTCAACTCTCCCCGCAGCTGGTGCGTCAACAGCTCGCCATGGCCCACCTCATCAACCAGCAGCTAGCCGTTAGCCGCCTGCTGGCCCATCAGCACCCGCAGGCCATCAACCAGCAGTTCCTCAACCACCCGCCCATCCCTCGGGGTTCATCCAAAGGCGGCGGCGGCGGCGGCGACCATCCCGGGAGCAACCCCTCGGCCTCCGAGGTCTCCTGTGAAATCTACCAGCAGGTCAGAGACGAGCTGAAGAGAGCTAGTGTCTCCCAGGCCGTGTTCGCCCGTGTGGCTTTCAACCGCACACAGGTAGGAAAACAGGACAGACTGTGGTCAAGAAGGTTAGGAGACAGTTGGGAAAGTGTGGTGGTGAAATGATCCCAGGAAGAGGAGAAGCAAGGGGACAATGCGTCAACGATGAGAGAGGGTAGCTTCAGATGGAGACACAAAGACGGAGATAATCTGAATTAGGGCTGCACGATACAAGGAAATTATGCAATAATGTTTTTGAAAATCAAGATAACAATATTACCTGGGAGAATTAAACAGATATTAAAGTGGACGTAGTTCTTCCTTTCTGCTGCTTTCAATATTCAGCTTAAATATAACAAATTGCTTGTTGATTTTCAAACAAATGAAAGTAAATCATTTCCAACATTCTTTTAATGAACAAATTGAACATTGAATTGAATATAAAAGGCCCCACTAAAAAACTGATGACGATTACATTGTAAAGTGCAGTTTTCTACTGATATTTTCTTTCAACTAACACAAAAGAATCTCTGTAGCAGCCTCTTGCGATGTGTTTATTGTGCAAGTTGCTATCACAATGACGATAACAAAAGACAAAAAAAACCAATATATTGTGCAGCCCTAATCTGAACATTAATAGATATCATCCCGTGGTGGCATCGAGTCAGGCAAGACCGAACGATCCCTTATTGAGCCACGTTTTCTCAGACTAAACGGATCATAGTTCTCGTTCCCCGCAACATCTCAGGTGAGAGCAGCTATTTGGCAGAAATAAATAGAAACTGACGTCACTAATAGACTAGGATTTTTCACACAGCGTTGGTCTAATTCTGCACCGCGTGGTATTTTCAGCGGCTTAGCGGAAGCGTGGCAGGGTATCTTGCTGGGTCATTGGGTCTCCTTCCCCGCCCTCGCAGCAGCACAAACACCTGATGCATTCAGGCTGTGCTAAAGCGGTTAGCACACGCCCCATTAGATCAGTGTAATGGGAGGCGACTCATAGACCTGTTGGTGTAGAGGCCAGGTGTGTTTCAGTGAGTTTTTGCACGTGTGTGTGTTCAAAGTGTGTGTATTTGTGTGAGCATCCAACCTATACTATATGCTAATACTGTATAAAGTTCATCGTTTTAATTTTTTACTTACTTTTACCCAAAAATAACTGATTTACTCAAGTGCTGTACCTATGAGTACAAATCAAATGAGGTACTTCACTTAATTATTTTCTTTTGCTTTTGACTTTTATTAAACGACATCTCAGAGGGAAATATTGTACTTTTTACTCCACTACGATTACTTGACAGCTTTAGTTACTTTACAGGTTAAATTGTTTGCATTAAAAAAACAAACACAAAAGCTTCTAAAATATGTTTTGCTATAAATTAAACTACCCAACAGTTTATACTAATAGGTAAAGCTGAAACGATTAGTTGATTAATCGATCGTAGTAGTAGTAGTTGTTAACTGTTTTGATATTTATTCATGCAAAAATGTCAAACATGTCATTGTTCCAGCTTCTTACATGCAAGGATTGTCTGCTTTTTCATAGTCAATCAATCAACATTAATAATGAACTAAAAATGTCAAAAAATAATAATGTTGAGGTTTGGACTGTTGGTTGAACAAAACAAACATTGTGAAGGTGTCGCTTAGTGCTTAGAGTAATAGTGAAGACATTTCTCACTATTTTGAGATTTTTACACAACCAAACAATACATCAATTAATAAAAAACAACCATCAGATTAATCCATAATAAAAATAATTATTAGTTAATAGTAGGGCTGTGCTCGATTGAAGAAATTCTTAGTCGACTAACACTCATTCAATTGTATCGACTAATCAATTAGTTGATTTAATCGACAGATCTGAGTTTCTACGCAAAAGAGTCATGCAAAAGCACCACTTTAATTCTTGTGTTTACCAGAGATGTGCTCGTACATTTCTTGGAAATAAGTCATTCAGCATGAAAAAAACATAAAACATGACTAATCGACTAAAGAAATCTAAGTTGACTAAGACCAAAACGACCGATTAGTCGACTAATCGACTAAGAAGGAGCAGCCCTAGTTAATAGTTCAAAATGAGCTCCAACTCCCAACAGTGAAATCCAGCTTTTACAAGTCAAGTCAACGTTATTGACAATTCTGCTGTATGTGCCAGACACACAGAGCAATTGAAAATACATTTCTCTCCGACTCAACATTAATGCATGAGTCATAATCATCTAATGATATGATATGTAACAGTTTAACAGCCATAGGGGACATTAATATACTTTACTTAATGCTTTAAGTACATTTTCTTGATGATACTTGCATACTTTGACTTAAGTAACATTTTTAATGCAAGACTTTTACTTGTAACGAAGTACACTTGCAGTGTGATATAAGGTCAGTGTTTCATTACTTACAGTAAAAGCTTTTTCAACATCAACAGATAAAACAACTTGCTAAAAAGAATAAGCAAGTAAAGCAATATATTTATGTAAACCCATTTATTAACAATCCCTCTAAAAAACTAAAAAGCCTTTCCTAAAGCCGCCTACACATGATCCGCGGTAAAAACCGCTCTGTGCTGGCTGTTCCATTGTTTTCCTATGGGGAGAGCAGCGCTTCCTTTGGCTTAAATCAAGCGACAGCAAGTACCCCATCAGCCCACATTTAAAAAGAAAATATGGTTTGAGATAATCCACTTTGGTAAATATTAGGCTACGTTCAGACTACAGGCCTTAATGCTCAATTCCGATCTATTGCCAGATCCGATTTTTTTTTGACTGACTGTTCACATTACGCCTGAGGTCGCATTTTTATTTTATTTTTTTAAATCGGACCTGTAACGGATTTGGACCACATATGAAAGTGGCCCAAATCAGAACTGGAAAAGATTGGATGCCATGTGACTTGGGCTGTTTACACTGTTCATCTCATATGAGCAAGAAAATCGGATTTGGGTCACTTTGGCCTGCAGTCTGAATGTAGCCTCAAGTTTGTGTATTAGAAATAGAGGTTTGAAGTTAGTTGCTGCAAAGTTAAGCTCACAGTGTAAACGCGTCTCCATGTGTGTCTTCATTGATTAGGGCTTGCTGTCAGAGATCCTGCGGAAGGAGGAGGACCCTCGCACAGCCTCGCAGTCTCTGCTGGTGAATCTGAAAGCAATGCAGAACTTCCTCAACCTGGCCGAGAGCGAGAGAGACCGCATCTACCAGGAGGAGAGAGAGCGCACCATGAACCCTTCAGTCGGCCTCCCGGCCTCCAACTCCTCCAACCCCGGCCCTCCACGCCTCTCACAGGTTAGTGGGCCATGTAGTCACTGTGTTGTTGACATTTGTGTCAGGACTCCACGTGTATTCATAGTTATCTCCACATCGCTGCGGAGTAAGGTCTGGCTACAACCACAGATCCATTCTGGGATAGGAGAAAAAGATCAAAAATCAAATAACACTTTTTGTTGGCCCTAAGCTCTGTTTGCAGTGACTCTGCAAAATAGTCTCAGGGAGGAACTTGTTTTGGGGAAACATTTGCACCCTGCAAAAGAAAAAGCCACATACAATATTACATGAATTAACTGTTCACACAATACAGTAATGTGAGCTATTTAAATTAGCTGGATACATGGTCAAACCTCATTAGCTCTTACCAGTGTATCTCCGTGTGTACTTGGTCCACAGCGATCCCACCAATCGGTCCTAAAACGTCCCAGTTAGAGAGGAAATGCCGTAAACTTCTTTGTAAATCTTTACAATCATTCCCCGAATTAAGCAAGCAGGCCTGCCTTGTTGCACGATCCAAATTTTCTTCAAAACATGCTGTTTTCAGCGTGTAGTTTGCTAGCTCGAAGTTTGTTGTTTTTTTGGGTAGTGAAGGGATTTTGAGCAGAAGGAGAGGGGCAAAGCCTGACGTCCAGCATGTGAGCCATGTACCGGATGTCAGTCTTTATCCTGGAAATGTGCTTCTGTTGATCCAGACTATATTTATAGTGATGCAAACATGTGATTGCAACATGCCGTGTGTCTTGTGTGTGCATAGAAAGTGTGGGAGAGGGGCATGGATGACCAGATAACCCCTGATACCTGGGCCTCCATCTGGAAGAACAAGACTAAGATCTCCAACTCGGTGAGTTATCTGCAATCTTGAACTCCCAGAGCAGCCTGCAGGCACGGCATGCGCTGTGTCTTAAAACCATAAAACAAATTCCATTTATAATGGAACAACAGCTTCAAAGCCATCATAGGAACATATTGTAAACAAAAAGGACATTATACAGCATTTGGACATTTCTTTCCATGTGCGCATAACACTTTAGCAACCATCAGTGATAAGAGGCTCCCTCTGATGTCAGGGCAAATGCCCATTCATGGCTGTGGGTGAATTTGTGTGCTATTCTTATTATGTCTATGTAAAATAATCTCCGCATCGTTTACACTGTGGGAATGTAAGCTAGCTGGTCTGTACATGTCTTGCGGACGACTTCAAACACTGTGTATACAAGCTTTCTGAGAGCCAATACATGTTCATTCAAACAGAAACAACAAAAGACAGACAAAAGAGCAGGACTTAATGACTTTGATCTGTAAACAATATTCATGTGGAGACGTGCGCTGCAGATGTGCGGCCGATGCTCGCACAGGGAACACTGCATGTCTGCTCTCGGAGCAGCTTGGCCCGATCATCAGCTGATAACCTTTTCCTCATATGTATACACATGATTTGCTTTTGTGGATAGATCTCTCTTCGGAATATATACTATACGTCTTTGATATTTCCTGTCCAAACTTATCTGACGCTATCAGATAAGCTCGGAGGAACCCGCTAAACATTAACCATTCAGAGGGACTTTCATTTTTACTCACTGTGGTGTTACATCATCCTGTCGATCCCCTCTTCCAGCCGAAGCCGTCCGGCCCGCCCCCCGACCTCCCACTGAAGCTGGAGTCGCTGGTCAACATCACGTCAGGCATCTACGACGAAATTCAGCAGGAGATGAAGAGGGCAAAGGTGTCCCAGGCTCTGTTCGCTAAGGTGGCCGCCAACAAGAGCCAGGTGAGGGAAGCACTTGAGAAAAAAAAAAAAAAAAGAGTCTAAACTGGCTCTTGACAAGTGTCTATCAAAACAGCTTTGAAAATCTCATACAAACCACAGAACTCAGGGGGGCGTTCAGGGCCAAAACACACTACTGCTAGGCTGGAGAGCTGCCACCGAGTTCACACTCAGTCATCACTATCTATATAAATATCTATATTTATAACATTAGTCTTAATTACTCTAAAGCAGAGATCTTCAACAGGGGGTCCAGGAGTTACTTCAGAGGGGGCCCCAAGTTATTGTTTAATCATTTAAAAAAAGAAAGAAAATTGTCAGTAGAAAAACACCATTGCATAATTCAACGCATAATCAGCCAAAGTCCGCATATTTATGCGGGGGCTGCATTTTTTCAAACACGCCACACTTTCGCCGCATAAATGGCCGATTTCCACGCAATATATGCGGGGCTTGCATGATTTCATAATCCCCGCATTTTAGTTGCAACAAAGTCACATATATCTTAGCAGAAAGTTTACTTGACACAAGAGCAGCCATTTTGCCCTGTTGCGACGTGAACATCATCGAAAAACAGGGTGTTGGGGGAATCACTTAGTTTTCTTTTTTTCATCAAACTCTCAATTTTCATCGCATAAAATTGAACAACCCCGCATTTTTCTGGAAGGACTGGAAAATATACAAAAACATGAGTCCAACATATTTTTTGCAAAGATAAATTGGCCCATGATTTTGTTTTTACATGTACACAACATTGATGACAGGCATATCGGCCTGTAGGTAAGGTAGCCATTAAGGCAGCCAACCACCGATACAGTTAAGCTTAAGGATTCACTGTGCTTCATGTATGTATACCATTAAAACACAATGTATAAATATACGAATGTCAATTATTTTTTTAATAGCTCAGTATTGTATGCACCGCAAAAAGGTATATGTAAAGGCTTTAGGGCGCCCAACATGTTATTGTAGGCCCAGTTTAACATGCAACTCAATTTAATACAATATGTAGTAGGGGGTCCCTGCTGTCGTTCAGCTAAGAAAAGACCCCTGCTCTAAAGGTACTGCCCATTTGATCCCTTGAAAGTGAACTTTTTGAAGTGCAGTGTCACACAGAGGCACACATGCGCAGCGAACCGCTGAAAAATCTCTTTATTTATGGATATAGTCCGTTCAAACATGTGGCTATGCGTGAGAAAGATAATTTGTAGAGATATACGGTATGTGTACAGTAGATGCACGCATGCTTGTGGGTGTGTGTGTGTGTGTGTTTCTGTGTGCGCAGTTAGCGAGGTCCCCCAGGTTGGCGGGTCTGGGGGTGGCGGAGGGTCACGGCTCAGTGCACCCATCTGCTGCAGCTGGCCACAAGGACAGAGAGAGAGGAAGAGAGAGACGATCAGGCTATTAGCGGTGCATGCTGCCCGAGGTGGCTGGTTGAACACAACAGCTGGTGTCACAAACTGAACCAGTCTAGCAGATATAATTGAATCTTTTCCATCTCTCCTTCCCCCATCTTCCTCTCTGACATTTACCTCACAGCCCCTGCACAATTTTCAACTTTTCTGTTCAATTTGTATCTCCTGACGTTTACATTGTTCTTTGTCTGTCGTTTCCCCATCTGACTCTTCCTGTATCCCTTCATACCTTAACTTGTCTTTTCTCTCATGGACCTGATCATCCTTCTTCTTCCCTGTCATTGCTAGTAGGTGAGAGGTGTTGATTATTGGGCTCCACAGCTGGAGAAGGCTCATAAAACGGTTCATAAAACAGGAAATACAAGGCTGGCCCACTGTGATATTCTTTCAGGGAGAACAGAACCCTCTGCTTAAAAATATTTCTATAAGACAGATTTAACAGAATAGTCATTTGGGAAAGTACTTATTCACGTTCTTGCCGAGAGTTAGATAAGAAGATTGATAACACACTCATGTCTGTGTGGTAAACATGAAGCTACGTCTAGCAGTAGGTTAGCCTAGCTTAGCATAAAGACTGGAAACAACTTTACAGTGATGTCAAGACTACAGGAAGTCACTGCGTCTGGGGGAAAAAATGATTCCTGCACATAATTTACCGTTTTTACACCTAAAATATGACATGTTCATTAGTGAGCTTTACCTTTGGAAAAATCAGACAAGCGGTTTCCGCCTGTTTCTAGTCTTTATGCTAAGCTAAGCTAAGCTAACTGGCTGTCTTCTTAAGCCCAGTTCAGACCAAAGATTCCCAACAAGACTGACCGTTTTAGAAGACTGCAGGGAAACGTTGCACCGGTCTGAACTGGCCCGTCTCTGCGACTCAGCTGGTCAAGTCTCCAGATGCTGTTTTTACAACATATAAGCAGGGCTTGACATTAACACCCACTACCCTGCCAAATGCATGTAGATTTTGGCAGTGGCGGGTAACACAGTCACTCTCACTAGCCACTTTGGCGGGAGGCATGCCTTTATATGCAGCAAGAATCTCACTATCACTAACGTTATCCACATTCATATTTATCCTCAACAAATGATATATCCAGCTACAAAAATGCCTGAAAGTCGGAAGCTGGAACGGAAGTACAAAGAGTTGTTGCTATGGGGATGACACAGCGCCTCGTCTCGCCACATTGGTGTGACCTGGCAGGTTTCAGAACGCTCGTCTCGCCGCTTATCTTTGGTCTGAGCTGGGCTTTACTGTACTGACATACGAGTTGTTTCAAACTTTTCATATAACTCTTAGCAACAGAACAAAAAGCGTATTTGCTAAAGTATGGACATATTCCTTCAACTCCACCTCTGTGTTTAACCCCCCCCCACTCTCCGTTTCATCCCCAGGGCTGGCTGTGTGAGCTGCTCCGGTGGAAGGAGAACCCGAGCCCGGAGAACCGCACACTGTGGGAGAACCTGTGCACCATCCGGAGGTTCCTGGCGCTGCCGCAGGCCGACAGAGACCTGGCGTACGAGGAGGAGTCCAGACACCATCACTCGGAGAGGCTGCACACCGTCCTCCACCTGCCGCAGGACACACAGGTAAGACATGTCTACAGCTGCTGTTAACCTGCGCCTCGTATCTCCATGTCCATGACATAGAATTGCTGTTTTACAGCGGCTTATGTACTGTATATGACTATTTCTTGGCTTGGAGTCTGCACTGGTGTCCCGGCAACTGGTCCCAGTCAAGAAATAGTTCAACACATTAGTACCAGTATAACTACAACTTGCCGTTTTTACACTTTTGGTTTTGTACAGATTGAACAAATGAGACATAACATGCTAATTTGTGAGCCTTAAAGGTGCTGGTTGAGGTAACTGTTGTTGTAAGCTGTTGTCTGTAGACTTATATTGCTAAATATGTTCCACCATTCCTTTTAGAATTAGGGTTCAGTTAAAGTGCCCATATTATGAAAAAATCACTTTTTTTCTGGGATTTGGGGTGTTATTTTTGTGTCTCTGGTGCTTCACACGCATACAAACTTTGAAAAAAAAAACATCCGTGCTGTTTTGAGTGAGATACGGTTTCTGAATGTGTCCTGCCTTCAGTCTCCGGCTGAGCTGTTCAAAATCTGCACGGCTTTCTACGTCACAAGCCGCAACAAGCTGGCCAACCGCAACCGTTAGCATGCTAGCGCTAGCATGCTAGCGCTAGCATGCTACCTCATTCTCAATGGCAAAGCACTGCTACAACACACACAAGTCCACCATAATCTACAAAAGAACTACTTACACGTGTGCCCTTGTTTAGAAGAAGTCTCCCAGCTAATCCTGCCTTGTAATTGACCGAAGTTGGAGAAACAGCCTTTCTTTTACTGTCTATGGAGCTAGCTAGCTGACAGGATCTACATCTGAGCTACTGCGCATGTGCGAGTGCAATCAAAGATAGTACAGAAGAAAAGAGGTCTCACTCTGTAGCTAAAACAGAGACCAGGTGAAAAGAGGTTCTGCAGCAGTGAGAGAGAGCTGTGAAATACAAGAAAAATATGGTGTTTTTTGAAAATTAAACCATGTAAACCTATTCTGGTACAACCTTAAAATACAATTATGAACCTGAAAATGAGCATAATATGGGAGCTTTAAAGCCGTTCTTAGTCGACTAACACGCAATAGGATTTTGTCGACTAATTGATTGACAGATCTGTTTTTCCACAAAGAATCATGCAAAAGCACCACTTTACAGTAGATCTTGTGTTTACCAGAGATGTGCTTACGAGTATCTTAAAAAATAAATCATTCAGCAAGAAAAAGCATTAAAAAAATTCCTAATCTACTAAAGAAACATTAGTCGACGAAGACCAAGGCGACTGGCAGCCTATCAAATAAATGTAGTGAAGTAAAAAAGAACATTATGAATCCCTCTGAATGATAGTGGAGTTTAAGCGAATTTAAGGGTTACACTTTACTTGAAGGTATCTACATAAGGGTGACATGACACTGTCATGAACACGACACAGTCATGACACATGAACTCTAACCCTAACTCTATCCCTAAACCTAACCCTAACTTGTCATGACAAAAACCAAATGACACTTGCTGACAGAAGCGTTATGTCATTAACGTTTATGACTCGTTTATAATGTTTATGACACGTTTATGACAGTGTCATGTCACTCTTATGTACATACATTCAAGTAAAGTGTGACCAGTTTAAGTCAGTGATTTTCAACCACTGTGCCGCGGCACACTAGTGTGCCGTGAGAGATCGTCCTGTGTGCCGTGGAAAATTATTTGATTTTACTTAATTGGTCCAACATTTTTTTTAATCGAGTTATTGCAAATAATTTTCCATTGTTGCGCATCTGTGCCTCAATATGATGACTGGCAGAGAAATTAAATACTATTCTGTGTCATTAGGTGGCAGTATAGCGCAATAATGACCTTGTTGATTTAAGACAATAGAATTAATTATAAATAATAAATTTTGCGACCAAAATTTGAGAGTGTGCGACTGAATTTTACATCCAGTCGCACATGTGCGACCAGTAAATTTGCCCCCTTTCTTTACACGTTAAACGTTGACTTTTCGGTACCTGAGAGCGCGTAAGCCCAAGCTTATCTGTCCTCTCTGAAACACAGAGACAGAGAGCAGAGCTCTGACACACTCTGGCACACACACGCAGAGCTGCGGACGATGCAAACTACGTCGGCTCTGCAGTTGTGTTGAAGTCACAGTGAGTCACGGCGATGCCAATAAAGTGGTTTCAAGTGTGGTTACAGTTTTTCATAACTTCAAGCAGACAGCGAGCCGAAAGTGGTCGCGGTGCTGTTGACGTTACGCTTCCTCGGAGCCGAGCAGGCACAGCAGTAGTTTCTGTGCCCTGGTGACTGACTGATAGGCTGAGGTTCTTTATTTCTACAGCACCTTTTGGTTGTGCCCCTAAAATTTTCAGTTGGGGGCCACTGTGCTCCTAATGAAAAAAGTTAGTCTGGAGCCCTGCTGCCCCCTTTCGCGCGCATCCCGCAGTGACAGGATGTAAGCAGTAGGGCCGAGATCATCGATGTAAGCCTGCAAAAGCGATGGATACATTTAAAAAAAGGAAAAATGCAGATTCTGATTATTAGGCTACAATGTGTCATTTTTGGTTGGTGGTGTGCCGCGGGATTTTTTTAATGTATAAACTGTGCCGTGGCTCAAAAAAGGTTGAAAACCACTGGTTTAAGTATTAAGTAGCCTCGTTGCTTACTGTCCACCGCTGCCAATGAAAGCGACGGTCAGAAGAGGATGAAACTGTGTCTATCCGGCCTCTGAGACCACGCCCGTCGCTATTAATTCCTCATTACATTCATTTGGTGTCTAAGTACGTACTGTAGCGTTTGATCTCGTTGTGTGTGCGATGTGTTTGTGTGTGTGTGCGTGCCCCAGTGGAACAAAGAGTAAACAGTGTTGCTGGGTGGTGTGGCACTGGAGGAAATGCCCCATTAGTGTGAGAGGAGGGAGGCAGAGGCTGAAGGAGGGCTGAGGGAGATCGATGCAGGAAACACGATGACGTGAACAGTTGTCCTCTGTCATTACTGGAAGCATCCCACTCTGACACACACACACGCACACAACCCTGTTGTCTTTATTACTCTTCGGCTATATAGCTATTATATTGATAATATCTTTTATCTGTAGCAGACACCACAGAAATATACGTTCTTTTCTCACACTCTACAGACACCATTGAGTGCCCCAATTCTAGGTCGGGCCAGGTATCGCAAAAAACTACAATACCAGTACCCTTAAAGTGATACCAATACCAATAGATTATTCATTCGATACCTTATTATTTCTGTACTTTATTCAATATCCTATCATGTGAATGGAAGCATCTCGGCACGCTGAACTGCCAACTCTGTCTCTACACCCTGCTCAACTTCACCGCACCACAGACTATTTGGGTCGTAGCTGCTGCGGCAGTAGGCCGATCACACGTCGCATTAAATCAAAGAACGCTCGGCGCGAGGAACTTCCGAAAACCACCAAAAAGTGACTAATCAACTAAAGAAATCTTAGTCAACTGAGACCAAAGCAGCGATTAGTCGTCAAATCGACTCAGAGAAGGCAGCCCTACAGCCCACTGCCTGCTCAAACACACTTAAGACTAGGTCCTTCAGTTCAGAGATAGTCTGTCTAACCACCAGCCCCCCTTCGCCCCCCCAATGCAAAGCCATTATATAACACATAAAGTATATACCATATGTCATACATCAAAAACAGGCAAATGCTGAAACGTCCCATTTAGCATCTTGACACGAATCCTATGGTGTTGTCCCGCGACCCCACCACCGAGCCATCTTTCCTGTCTTCCCATTCGGAGCTCTGTATTAAAGGCTGATGATGGTGAAGACTGGGAGGAAACTGTGGTGGCACCATTAACACATTCCTCCGCTCCACTCACACTCTCAGCAAAGACCCAAAATAAAAGTTAAGCCTCGTAACGCCTCCACCCCCCACTACCCACCTCGAAAGACACAGGGAGATGAACCATGGTGATCACAACTGGTGATATATTAACGGGAAATGAGGTGTGTGTGTGTGTGTGTATGTAAATATGTGTGTTGCTGTCTTCAGACCCCCCCACACACCCCTCTGTACCAGATGAAGCCCCCTTACCAAACCTCAGGCTCCAGCCGGCCTGCCACTACAGACCACACATGTGTCCCATCTGCCACACATGCACGTACACAACGTCTCACACTGATAGTTGGTAATGTGAGCGCTCCTTTGTGTTGTGGACAACGAGAGGGTCTCTAAAACTGCAGCAAGCAACCACAGAATACACATTAAACATGAATGTGGTGCTAAGACATCGCTGTACAGTTAATCCACACACCAGCGATGTGAATGTGAGTCTGCGTGTGTGTTTAAACTGGACTGCACGTACAGTAGCATGTAACATTTCTGCATGTTGGGGGCTCTGGGAGATCTCTGACTGTGTCTATTAAGTCTGCAGGTGCTGTGTGTGTGTGTGTGTGTGTGTGTGTGTGTGTGTGTCCATGTCAGTAACCTGCAGCATCACATTTCTTCATGACTGACACGGCCCTGGTGCTCGCTCCACAGCTCTTATTCATACGGCTTTAGCGGTTAAGTGCGTCCCACAGCTAATTTGGCACAGTCTGCCCTTATAAATTATTTCTTTATTGTTTTTGCTAAATTGATTTCTGCTGCAAGTCTAGGGGTTGTTTATGTGTGTGTGTGTGTGTGTGTGTGTGTGTATATGACCGCTCACCGAGGCTGAGACCCCAGGAGTGGTGGACTAGAACAAGACGTACTCTAACAACCACTATGCCCTTCCTCCCCCTTCCTCTTCCTCTCTCTTTGTCTCACTTTAATCCAGGTGCATTACTGACATCGCAAACAAGGGTGCTTATTGCCAAAGCAGCAAATAATAGTTCCTGTCAACACTGTTAAAAAACTCATCTCTCTCTTTTTAGATTATTATCAAGTGGGAGTCTTTTAGTTTTGCACATTCATAACAACACGTTCTCACTCGCAGCACATCAAAAAGCGGCGCCTGGTCAGGTGCCTTTGGCGTTTGTTACTGACGCAAAAAGTCTCCTTCAGCATCTCAGTCAGACGCAGCCCTTTGACTTCTTTTTAGACGCGCTTGGTCGGGACTCTTGGCGTCACTTGTTGACGCTCTGGGTCAGGACGTCAGGCCGGGACAGTTAGGTTTAGGAGAGGATCGTGGGTGGGGTTACAAAATGTACGTTTCAGTGACACGCGGGACAAGAACGGGACACGAACCCCAGTCTTGTGGTATTTTGGTCTCTCATACCAAAGATCTTCTATACTTAAGATAGCGCACTTCCTGTCTCCTATATGAGCGGGCCTCGTTTAAAAGTGTAGTGAACATTTTCACATATTTGTATAATTTATTCGTATTTTATTGTTGTCTGATCTCGCGAGAGTTTGGTCTTGAGACAGAAACAGGTCTCGAACAAAGTTAGTTTTCTTACTGTGATCCTGCCGAAAACACGACCTCCTTGGCGGAGGGAATTTGCAGCCACAACATCAAAAGGTTCGATAGTATCAAGAATTATCAATGAGATAAAAACACCCTCTCTGTCATTGAGACAATAAATTATTTGCTGCCAAAATATATTGGAATATATATAACATTTGGGGAAAGGTTGTCAATGCAACAACAATTTAGTTTTGAGAGGAAGTAGCTGCCTCTCTCTCCTTCTCTCTCTCTCTCTCCCCTCCCCCAGTCTTAAGTGAATCCTGGTGGCCTCTCATTCATTGTTTGCAGGGGGGAGTTTGGGCTTTTTTGGCAAACCACAATTAAGTTAATTGTTTAATTGCAGATACATGGAATGAATACCACACACAGTTTGAACATAAAAAAATAAATAAAACAACAACACAAGTGTACACACACACACACACACACACACACACACACACACACACACACACACACATGACCACACACACTCAGCTGCAGTCCCAGCTAGCCTCAATAACATTACGTGTATACAGTTTTTCATCAAAGAATCATTATTTTACAAAAAAGGATATGTGCAGTGACTCATCTACTCCCTCAGCCCTGAATCCAGTCCTCATGACTTGCAACCACACACACTTATTTAGATACAAGCGGGACAGACAGACAGACAGACACACAGACAGACAGACAGACAGAGAAAATAAGAACAAAACTGATTAACAGAAAAGGTGAAGTCATGCAAAGAACTAAAGAAAAAACCCTGTAGAAAGTGATTTTTCCTTCATTACATATGTATCTCTGTGTTAATGGTGTCTCTGGTGGTCATACACACTGCCCCCCCCCCTTCTCAACACACACACACACACACACACACACACACACACAACAACAGAGAGAGAGAGAGAGAGAGAGAGAGAGTTAGGGGCCCTGGAGGACCAGAGCTCATTAAGGAAATGATGAATATTTCATATTCTATAATTCTTTCATAGTTCTGCACCGTAATTTGCCTTGATTTACGTTTTAAAGAAACTTGTTCATTCGTACTACAGTGCACTGACAGCGCTGCCAGGAGAGAGAGAGAGAGAGAGAGAGAGAGAGAGAGAGAGAGAGAGAGAGAGAGAGAGAGAGAGAGAGAAACTAAGTTTTTCAGGACTATTGAATGATGCCATGAGAAGAGCAGGTCTGGCCGCGGGGCTCAATTTTTTGTGGCTTTGGGAGAGCAGGGCTGTATTGTGTTGCTCTGAAGTGACATGTAGTCTCTTCCTACGTGCTACGGTCAGAGATGGGACGAGTAAAAAGGTACTGCTATTACTACTAGAGCTAATACTCTTGTGTGGACGGAGAGCGTTTTTTGTCTCTAAAAGGCCACTTAAAAATGAAAACGTAGTAGTGTAGATGTAGCCTTAGCTTGAACCACATAGTTTTTTTTATCCTTTCTTTTAACTTTCCGAACTTTAATCATCGAGGTGGCAGGTCAGAAAACAATATTGTCATGGCTGATGGGTGCATGGGGTCAGAAATGTGGGTCATTTTGGAAGGCAATGACAAACAAACTTTTTTGTCATTTAGTTTGGAGCACCTGTCGGCCAGTGACATGTAGGGCTGAGTATCGCTCAACACATTTCAATATCGGTACGAAACCTTGACTTCGATACCGGTCGAATGATACTTTTTCCGATACCAATTTTACCAATACCAAAAGAAATTACATATTATTTTTCAGCTGCTTTACACCTATGTGACCCACTAAATACACACACGTGAGCCCACTGTGTGTTAGGTAGGTAGAGCTTTTATAACGTTAGACAGCCAATCACAAGCATTATTCAATCTTGGTACAAGCATGCTGCATGCTTACTGGCTCACTGACGCTGATGAAATTTATGTTGGTTTCCTTTCTTGGTAATTGTCTCTGGGTGTAAGTCTACCCTCCATGACAAATGACTAAGGCTCAATGTTTTCATTTTAAAATCATATTCACCGAAAAAGGAGTAGATGAGTTTAATGATTTTCATCTGGATTTAATGCTCCCACGCACCCAAAAGCTGTGCTGTAAGAACACACTGATTACCCACAAGGCATTTTGCAATGTTTAGAAAACGCTTCCAGTAAGAAAGTGTAGAAAAAATAAATAGCTAATTATGCAGCAGGGTCAAAATATTTGCACCAGTTTATTACAGATCTATACACCTGATTCTAGCCTGAAATATTCATTTTCTAAAATCAGATTTTCTCACCTTAACTAATACCTGTTTTGACGACTGTAAATCAGTACACCATAGATAGTCTGTTGCAGACGGTCGAGGTCGAAGAGCACAAGGCAAATAGACAGAGTAGGTAGAGGGAGCCTCAGGCATAGATCTGTATTTTAAGGCACGGATGTACTATAAAGCCTGGATACAACATTGGAGGCGGAGCCCCCTTCATTCCTATACGAGTTGCTCAGTGGCGTATACGCCAAAACAAGTTTCTAAAAAAATCAGCGGAAAAAGCTGAGTGCTGTTGGTCGGGGCATGGCCTCAGGCTGCTGGGACTGAAGGTGTAAAACGTGGGGTGGGACAGCAGTCAGAAGGAATAGAGGAGAGATGGAGGTGGAGGACATGGGGAGGTGGGGGTGGGATCTCCTGGCATCTACCCATTCAGGGCTGATTTGGATGTGGAGTCATGTTGGCTTGGCAGAGGCCCACTTCATTAGTGTCCTGATGCATTAGAAGTGAGGGGAGAGGGAGGCGGAGGAAAATAGAAAGTATAGTAGAGTCATAGAAGGGAAAGGAAAGGAAAAGACACTAAAGGGAGAAAAACCAAAAAAGTAAGGAAGAAGAGTGTGAGCATAGAAGAAAGAGGATGACCGTTTGAAGGAAGAGAGAGACAAGGAGAGATAAACTTCGGAGCCAACCAGCCCTGTGTTTGGCTCTGCTGTTTAACATCATCATTAGTGCATGAGGGAGACCAGACCCGCCATTGTTGCATGCATGTGTGTTTGGCGATTGATCCAAGAGTCCTTGCTGTCAGCTCAAATAAGCATGGAAATGATGAAGGTCTGTGGGTGGAGGTGGGGAGACGGTAGGTTTTGCAATCCCCCACTCCATGATTTACCCTCAATTTAGTTATTAAGTGTCTCAGTAGGTTATGGGGGATGTTTGTGGCTGTGTGGTCCTCATTAGGGCAGGGGTACATATCTTTTTTCTTTGTTGTTGGTTTCCCAGCATTCTTAGTCTTTTCTCAATATCTAAAAAATGTCACTTTGTGTAACAGAAACAGAAGATTGGGGGAGGGAGAGAGGAAAAATGACCAATAAGGGGGAAAAAGCGTACTGAATTCCTGTAAATTGGTCATCTCCCCCCCCTGAAAATAAAGCCCCTGCGAATGAAATCGGAGCAATTTCATGGTCTGGCCTGCCCTCAATATTATTTATGTAATACCCTGTTATTATTGAAGAGAAGGGAGAGAAAAGCGAATGACTATTATCTTTATGTGGGTCCTTTAATTTTAATGCACCACAGATTTATAGCTGGGCATTCCAGTGGGGAGGCCCCTCCCTGCTCTTAAAGCGAGCGGGCGGGACACGACCGCAACGCTCTCACAACAGCCACTACCTTCTGACAAACAACCAAAGTTCCCACTTTCCCTCCCAACACTTCACCCAGCCCTCCTTCACTGCTGTCAAACAGCCCTCACACTCGCCCTGACAGCCAGAGGACCCCCTCTCTCTGACAGTGAGAGCTCCACCCATCAGAGTTACACACACATTGCTACACCTTCCCTCATTGTCTCTATTTATAATTTCGCTTTACACCTCCCTAGCCCTTCTAATATGGGCTTTTTTAAGATCCTGTGTATGAATCTTGCTGAAAAACTGAGAAACCTTAAACTCCTTGTGCCAAACTGTGATAATCTGGATTACTGAAAAATCAGAGTCGATTTAAAATCCAGATACAATGATCTGGAGTTAATCCTCTTCCAGAATAAACGTGCACTTGTATCAAGTGCTTTACCAGCAGTACAAGGAAAGTATTTCTCAGTCTGTGCGTCAGAAGCTCCAAAAGCAATCATTTTTTAAAAGCTATAATTTGTTATACGGGTGCGGTTTATAAAATACAACAAAAAATATGAGAATCGAAATTAAAATAAAACTACTGTAATTCAGTTAAGGACTATTTGAGTCCTTAGTTTAGATTTTTTAAGAACAGTATTTCTCCAAGACTATATCTTTAAAACTACATTTAATTTAATAATACACAAATTAGCAATTCTGTAAACCTCTTTTTAAAAAACAGTGATCTACACAAGCAGAATTAGCAATTAACAATTTAAGGCCAGAATATATTGTATATGTCTAATATGTTGGACCGTATCTTATTATTAGACCGACTGGAGCTCTGAATTGGCTCAAATCCAATTCCTGTTATTACAAGAAAGTCTTGTTGTTGCTGTAACTACAAGTCAAAACAAACAGAAATGACTAGTGGAGTTCCTCAAGGTTCGATTCTTGAGCCTTTTCTGTTCAAACTTAGCACAGTGTCTTATAACTATGCAGACGATACTCAAATTGTTAACAACTGACTGCGGTCCCATACAACTGAGCAAATCTTTGATTTGATTTGCCTAAATTCCCTGCAGTTGAAAAAAGATAAACCTGAAATAATTATTTTGGTGGTTTTTGGTTGTTGTCAGACCTCCTCTGGCTGTCAGGATGTTGACATTTCATAACTTGTTTAGAAAGCACGCATGGTTCTAATCTGCTTGTGTAATATCAAGTTATTATTTGTTCATTGTTTTGTGTTTCTTAAAACAAAGCAGAGCAAAACATTTTCGTTTCTATGCACCAATTATCTGGAGCACACTGGAGCAATTTAAATTATCCTCTTAAATCAAGGCTAAACACACTCTGCCACTGCTTTTCAATACATTAATGGTTGTTATGTAATTAATATATTCTTAATTATTCTTTTTTTTGCCTTCTAGAGTAATAAGTCTGCCGCCTTTATGTAAAACATTTCAAATTGCCCTTTTCTTTTTCTTTAAAAAGGTGAATAAACAAATGAACTTGCTTTGTGCTGAAAATAAACCAACAGTTGCAACCGTGGTACTTTCATACTTTTTCTCCATATTTTGCTTTTGTTCCTGACTTCCACTATCAAACTACAACAACTGTAGTGGTTCCCGACCTAATCTAAGTACTTCTTCCCCTCTGCACGCTGTTCTTCTGAAGTGTTGAGTGGGCTGGTTAAATAGTGATGGGGTGTCATAAGTTTGTAAATAAGAGACTTCCTGGCAGACAGGTGGTTGGCCGTTTTACTGGAGCTAATCTTACACACATTAGGTCAAAGGTATACGGGACACAAGGCAGTTTGAATGCCAGCCTTGGAGCTGGTTAATAGACCGTGACACTCTGTGAGCTGTGAAACATGTTCTCACCCTGTGTGCAGCCCTGGCTACTGTTTGCTGGACAGCTTACTGGTGGTTTTATAAGATGTGTTGCACCATACAGGGTTACTGTCCGCTACAGAATATACCAGAGACGGTTTAGAACAGAGATGCACCAACTCAGAGGTCATTTCCTGTATGTGTGTCACGTGGGTTTCTCCACTGCCACGCCTCTTTAGGAGACTATCAGCAGGTCTATGAGTGTATTGATTCCAATGGGAGAAGCGACGTGAACACAGATTATGAGCGATACTTTCGCCCCATAGTCACCAGAGTACATTAAATATTGGAGCCATTATTCACAAGCCCAAATCTCCAGGACATTCTGACACTAAAATGGCTTTTTTCAGACGGACACATCGCGTTCCAGACCTGTTTTCTGTCTCAGGAGCAAACTCTCGCGAGATCTGGCAACACTGATAGGCAAAACTAATGTTCATAATGCTTAATGTCTTTTAGCTGTGTAAATATCTAATGTTAACAAAATAAAATATTAATAAATTATGCAAATATTAATTTTAATCCATCCACACGACATTCAGTACACTTTCAAATGAGGCCACGCCCCATTTAGGAGACAGTGTGTGGCGTTTCATACCATTGACACAGCGTGTAATGCGCTACCTTTGATAATAGAGAATCTTTGATTACACTCAGGAAATATTTAGGTCAAATAACAAATGCATAAATTAAGTATCATTGTTGTCAAAATAAATTCCTGCTGCAGTCTTGATCAGGGGTCACTGTGCCCCATTAATCAATCAGCTCTTTTGTCTTTCTCGTCAGGCGCTTCACAGGCCACCCCCGGCCCCGATGAAGGAGCACCGCATGTCTCCGATGCGTGAAGAGCAGTTATCTGCCCCGGTGAACGAGGAGGGCTTACAGAATGTGGGAGCAGGAGCTGCTGGCAGCTGTCCACCTGGCGCCGTTGGCAGTGCCGGGAGCAACAAGAAGCCACGATCACGCACTAAGGTACAGTTATTCTACTGTCTCTGTTAGGACCATCACCAGGACCCATGAAGTGATTATTATGCCTTTTGGAGCTACTTTTAATTCCATGGCTCAGGTGCAGCACCCGAGCCATTTTGGGTACCACCGAAGCAGAATGAATGTAAAATCAATGTAAGCATCAAAACTAACTAAAAGACTTTTTCTCAAATTTAATGATTGTAGTCGGTCCCCAGTTTTGTCTTCAAGCTTTTTGAGTGGTATTTTTGTATTATCTGCTCCAGCTTTTCCAACGTTTTAGACACAGATATGGTAATAGTAACGATCAGATGATATAAAACTCCATTTTGTTTTTATTGAAAAAAGTAACAATTTCCTGATGGATGAACCCTAAACCCCGCACCAAATATGTGCAACTAAGCCTTCCCCCAAACTAACACTGACTTAACGTTCTCTTTCTATATTTAGATTTCCCTGGAGGCCTTGGGTATCCTGCAGAGCTTCATCCAGGATGTTGGCCTGTACCCGGACCAGGAGGCCATCCACACCTTGTCTGCGCAGCTTGACCTGCCCAAACACACCATCATCAAGTTCTTCCAGAACCAGCGCTACCACGTCAAGCACCACGGCCGCCTCAAGGAGCTGGGCGAGGGGGCTGCGGCCAGCGGAGGCGTGGACGTCAGCGAATACAGAGAAGAGGAGCTGCTTTCAGGCTCAGAGGACCCGGAGTCCAGTGAGGACGGAGCAGAGGAGATCTACCAGTCCACAGAGGGGAACTGTGGGAGCGCTGGAGGGCTGAACCAGCCACCGCTGGCCTCCTCCGGCTCCAAATCTAACTCCAGCTCCAGCCAGTCGTCCTCAGGGACCAAAAATGCTCAGGAGGAAGGAATGGACAAGGGGCACGGCCGGCCTGGTGGCCCCCTGGGCCCCGGGAGCTCCTCATCCAGTCCCAGGGAGCCGGCCGACTACCAGAGGTAGAGACTGACACACAGAGAGGAGAGGACAGAGAGAAAGAGAGAGAGAGGGAGAGAAAGCAAGATGAAGAAAAAGCTGTGGAACTGGTCATGAATTAAAGGAGGGGGGAACGTCAAGAAACCATCAGGCTGAAATAATGTATACATCGCTCAAACAACCAGACGGAGTTGATCTCAGACAGACATCTGTGAACACCTGATGTGGGGAGTAAAATTTACCTCAGCGAAAAGACAGCAGCTTTGCGGAGCGCTGTGCCACAGCAGCGTTTGTGTAACTGTGAAAGAAAGTTTCCCCAATCCACATTTAATTAACTCTCACAAACAGGTAATCCACTGCTGCTCATGTCTACAACCTAAACAACAAAATCTCCAAGTGTCAACACTTTCTCTTAATCTAATCGCCAGAAAGGACACTCTTTCGGGATTTCATCGGCTTCGGCCAGAAGTTGTTCCTGTTCCTCCTCTTTAAAGTCTCAGCACAGTCACATAGAGCTGCCTACACACGATATAAGCGATTTGCTCTCTGCGCACCGCTAGAAGCTGTTTCCCATTGCTAAGTAACGACATGCTGTTATCTCATTGGTTGCGCTTTCGAAAAGGTCAGCGGCAAATAGGTCAAAGTTTAAATAATTTGAACTTTGAGTGCAGCGCAAAGTGGCAAATCCGAGCGGGTGCATGACGTCAGGGGTAGCGCAGTGCATAGTTGGGCGCCACCGCCCTCCCCATAGGAAATCAATGGAACAGCCGGCGCAACGCGGTTTGGCCGCCTATCATGTGTAGGCGGCTTAAGACGTACTCCCTACATGCCGGGGGCTTTCCGTGACCTCTACAATCCCTCTAAATCCTCAGGACACACACGGATGTAGCTAATGCTGTCGCCTGCCTGACAAACGTGGACGGACGGCACTTGCTGTTCATCCTCCAAACGTCATCTCATCTTGAAAAAAAAGAAAAGAAGGAAATGACCCCCACCACAACCTGCCCTTGCCTCATTGGGATCAGGCATCGAGAAACGGTACCTTTTCAAAAAGAAAAATTACAATTCCATTGGAATCGTTTGGAAAATTTGGATTCGAATTTTGCTCATCGGTTTCCAAATTTAACACGTGCAAGTTTTGGTTTCCTTTGCGGCCACCGTACTTCTAAGCGCTCGTTGTGTTGTAGCTTATGGAGCACAATAAGCGGCGCTCATTTGTTGTTAAAATAAATCTCGGGGAAAAAACTGTAAATCACCACTGAATCAAAATAAGATTTTCGTCTGCGAAATAAGCAGGTGACCCAATCAGAATTGTTCAAATCAAAACGATGCCCAACCCTAACGTGACACTCCAGAATCACCACCAGTCCGATCTAGCACTTACTGTTCACGGAGACACTGATATTTTGTGGATTTGATGTACTCTTGCCTCCCTCCCTCCCTCCCTCCGTCTCTCCTCTCGAGGCTCACAAAACAGTGTGAGGTTAAAATATGACAGTGAAATGACAGTTTGGCGGGAGGAAAGTGGACCGACATCGAGAGGATGTGGCGTGGACGGACACTGTACTGTATACCCAACACTCTGAACCCTTCCTGGCACCACCCCGCGTATGTGCGGCGAGAAAAAATGTCAGGAAAGGAAGGACACGGAGCGGAGATTCAGCAACCAAACAATCAGTCACTTTATGTGCGGTAGTCCACTCGTCCTCTCCTCTCTCCATCTCCCTCTCTCCCCCCTTTTCCTCGCTCTAATTGGTGCCCACAGTCTTGTGTTTCACCACACCTACCCGCACTTAAACTTCACCAACCCTATTTATTGCTATCTTTATCCATGATTATTATTATCATTATTGTTATTATTGTTGTTATTATGGTTAGAATTGCTGTCATCGCGTGTTATTTTTAGTTTTTATTTCCATCGTTTTAAATATTGGTTTTTAGAAACTGGGCGGTGGTTTGGGAAACAAGAGACATTAAGAGTGCTCTGCCCTAAAAAATAAATAAATAAAAAAAAAGAGGAAGAAAAGGAGCGGAGAGTGAAAGAAAAGAAAAAGAAGCAGTTACTGAGTGTTATTGGGTACAAAAAAAAACAAAAGTCCTGTCATGTTGTATTATGCCTTTTTTAATAGTTCCCAAAAATAGCAAATGAGAGAAATACTTAAATAAGAAAGCAGTTATTTTGCTGCGGTTGATGACAATCTACTTTTTTGAGCCATTAAAGAGAATGTGGCAGGTTTGACTCATGTTCTTCACGTTTGATGTCTGTAAATACCCCACACGGGATAAATTGTTATTGATATACTTTTATTTTTCGCTGAGTGACTTTACGTGTTTGAGCCAGTTTGGAGTATCAGAAGAGTGCTGTTTTTTTATTTTTATCTTCCTTTTGGACAACTCCAGTGAAATCAGTTCATTGTGCCAGGCCAATTCAATCACGAGAGTATTTAAAAAGAATTAGAGGAAGTTTTTTTTTTTTTTTTTTTTTTTTTTTTCTTGGTGTCAGTTGTGTATACAGTATGTTAAAAAAAAAAAAAAGATCTGAGAATGGATAGTGTCCATGTTGTTTGACTATCCTTATTGGCTGCTACACTCAAAACAGATGACCTGCCTTTTAATGATTACGTCGACTCCAATCACTCCGTATCAGATGATATTTGTGCTTTTCTGTATGACAGGAATCAGGGTTAGACTCAAATGCAGTTCCAATGAAATCTTCATTCATCCAGCGTTGAAGTGAATTAAAATTTGTGAATTCAAAAGAAATCCTCTGTCTTTATTTCACAATCATTTTTATTTTTATTTTTTTTTATGGATCCTCGCACTCGAACACAAACACACACATATTGTAGCCGCCGCGCCAAGCCTATCAGGTAAAAGTCTGTGTAAAGCCACAGGGGCTGGGGTTTCTAATACGTGTGTGTGGGTAGTGACAGTAATTGACACAGAAACTCAGCCATTGCTCTCTCTCTCCTGACCCAAAATATTAGAGTCACGGTTTACCCGGCAGAAAACAACGAGCCTGTCCTGAGAATGAGTCACTAAAGATCAGTTTTAGGGCTTCAACTAACAATTATTTTCATCGTCAATTAATCTGTCCATAATTTTCCCGATTAATCGATTAGTTGTTTGGTCTATAAACAACACGGTCTCACGGCAGTTCGTGAAATGGTCACGCTTTTTTAAATTGATTGATTCGTGTACTGACACGATTATGTCGTTTTTTCCGCGAAATGGTCACGCTTTTTTGTAATTTATTGATTTGTGTACCGGCCACGATTATGTTGTTTTTTTAGAACGGGGAAAGAACACGCCACACACCGACACGACCCGCGGTCTCTGGGGGGACACGCAACAACAACGGGACGGTTGTGTTTAGGGAACGAAGAACGGGGGAATAAAAAGCCACACGCGGGACGCGATACCCGGTCTCCGGGGTGGAAGTCCTGTGTCGTTTGACCCGTCCGCGCCCCGACCGACCTCCCTACGCAGATTTTCACACTACTCTCTACCGTAGTCGTGCTGTGATCACGAAATATGCTTTCCATTTAAATACATTACATAAAAATTCGTGCTCACCAAACGACATAATCGTGTCCTGTTCACGAATCAATAGATTAAATAACATGACCGTTTCACGAACTGCCGTGAGACTGGGTTGCTATAAAATGTCGGTCAGTGTTTCCCCAAAAAGCCCAAGATGACGTCCTTGAATGTCTTGTTTTGTCCACAACTCAAAGATATTCAGTTTACTTTCACAGAGGAGAGAAGAAACCAGAAAATATTCACAGTTAAGCAGCTGGAATCAGAATTTTTACAGTTTTTCCATAAAAATGTACTCAAACCGATAGTAATTCAATAGTTGACAACTAATCGATTAATCGTTGCAGCTCTATTCGCTTGCTTCATTGTTTCAAACGACAATATATGAAAATGCAATGTAGCCCTAATGAGCAGTGGAATATACATATATATGTATCTATAAGTTCTAGGGGTGTTGAAATTAATCGTTGCATGGCGACCAGGATGATTCTGCAATGATGCCGTGACAGACTATAATCGATTGTTGCCTATTGAAGTTGCTTGTTGATTTTCTCACTCGCAGGATGTGTCTTCTTCAAGACGAGATGCAATGAAAAGGAGGGTTTATATATATATATATATATATATATATATATATATATATATATATATATATATATGACTGCTTGAATTTTTCAATGAAAACCATGGATAACAATATATAATAATATTGAGGAGGTGACGCATCGTGATGCATCGTGATATCAAATCGATTCGAATTGTTGTCAGTATAATCGTAATCGAATTGAATCGTGAGACCAGTGAATATTTACACCCCTAATAAGGTCATTGGTTGAACAAAGCAGTCTAATTCTGGTGCATTTTCAGATAAGAAAGACTTTCTATTAAAAAGAATAAGGCTGGTGATATTCTATATTTTTGTTATAGTCAGCAAATCACAAGAAAAAGGCCAAAACCAACGATGCCTTAGGGTGTCTCAAAATACTTTTCTGACTTCACTACCCTGTCTGTGGCTCTCAGTCCCAAGCATATTTGTTCCTACTGAAGACGCACATTTTTTAAAATGGGTCACAAACTTATGTAACAGCTGGACACTAGTATTTAGCAACGGTTACTGAAACAGAAGGAAATAGCGCATTTCGGAGGGACTATTTTCAGCTGCAGATTTGGTGAGTCAGAGAGTATTTACAGCAGTAGAGCATCGTGGGATCGATTTCAAATAAACTACAGTCCATAGTAATGAAGGAACATGATCCATAGTGCAACAGTGTGGCTCATTGATGTGATTTTAACTGGACAACAATGGAGCTCTAAGGCACAGTGGAATTCAGGCTTTGGATGCACATAATAGCATGGTGTGTGGTTTGGTCCCTTTCAGTGGATTTGCTGACAATAAAAAAAACACGTGCCTCCATGTTGGTGTTTTATTTGTTCGTGCCTTTATTCGCAATGCAAAGGATCACGCAAAGAAAACGTCCCCGGTGCGTAAAGGCCTTTATCCTTTAAACTAAAACACAAATCTACGGCTTCACGCAGCAAAAAAGAAAAGGTTTTGGTTTGGGGCAAAGTCTGTGATAAGTGAAGAATAAGCCGAAAAAAAAAAGAAAATCCTGTAACAACTCTGTCTCTTCGTGGTTTCCACCATTTCGTCATCGATTAATGAAACGCAGCTATTAGTTCATAGATGCCTGCAGAGTGTGGGGGATAATCTTTAAGGTTCAACATTAACTATCTAGCATTGGACTATTCTTAAATTGCTGTTATTGTTTGGTTCCATAAAGATGGACTTTGACTAAATTAGCTGTTTTTTTCAAATGTGCAAACATGGCCACCAAAAGACTGATATACTGTAGCAGTCAGGACTGCAGTCTTTGCCCTCTTGTTGCTCACTCCACGATATTCTTTCTCAAAACATACATGAAGACAACTCTTGGCCCAGAGATTACAATCATTTTAGGCATCTAATCCAAAGCCAGTTTATCGTTATGACCCTGTCTAACTCACGCGTTCAGACCGACTTGAGCCCTGCATGAAAAAACACAGCCATCTCATTCATTTGAATAGGGTCAGTCCGTCAGAGCTGTGCAGTGGGTGTGCCACAGCACAGGGCTGTCCGGCGAATACCTTTTACCTGATGCCGCAACACAACACAACGTCATCCAGCAGAGCGCTGCGTTGGCAAATCAAATACATGCAAGCACACATTACTTCTAGATTACTTTGTATTTCTGTCGCTTACCTCGCAATCTAAAATAGTTGCCGATGTGATAACTTTCCAGAGATGTAAAATCCTTCCTGAGAGTATTACAAACTGTTGTTGTGTTTTGGTATCGGATAAGCCTTTAACCACAATAATCTGTTAGACGATATAGACGCAAAAATCCCCCTTGAGCGTCTACGACCTGAAATTCACGTAAGGAGGTAGGTGGGGGTGGTGGATTGGTCAAACTGCGCAGGACTTTCACCCAGGAGACCAGGGGTTCATGTCCCTTGCTCGTCAAGCGTGTCATAGTACAACTCATTCTCATCAACGGGTTCGTATGATATTGTATGAAAAGTTACGCACACTAAAACATATGATATCATACGAAAACTAGGAGACCGGCGAGAGCGTGGCGTTTCTGTTCCGATGTACTTTCTGTAACTTTTGAATTTTTTGTACAGCACTATTTCTGATACCGTGGTGACAGAAATGTTGCCATGGTGGGCCGCCACTACAAAATCAACATAGAGAAAACACTGGTATACTTCATGTAAAACATAAATATATACTGTTTGATTACAGCAAAGACAACGTCGGCAGTATTGACGGCAGAATAGGCTACAGAATATTTCGTTCTGTAGGCTTGACAGTTGCAATCGATAATTATTTATTATTTTTTTTTTATATTACATTTATATCTGCATTTAACCTAGAGACTTTCAAACATCAAAATGTCATTAATTAAAATGTATTTGTGTCGAAACGACGCATGATTAAACGTGTTGAAAGCGTTTGCCTGGAAACTAGCATAAACTTCTCGCATTCACGCGTTTTCGCGCCTAAGATGTGCGTGTCACGCAGGCAGTGTGCAAGCTCTAGCCTGTTAACATGGGAGCCAAAATAAAAATGTACACACCACGCAGAGCTTCGTGACACGGCAACAGTCCTCCGTCACAGCTCGCCATATCAGCGGCAGTTAGTAGATGTGTTTAGACGCTACAGAGCTCTGCAACACCTGCTACGATGCTCCGCATGGTGCTCCGCATGGTGCTCTGCACGGTGCTCTGCACGGTGCTCTGTCAGGTCAGCGATAGTTCGTGGTTCAGTTACCCGAGAATAGGTGACTGTGCGACAAGTACAGAGCATTGAAAGCTGCCAGTCACTGAGCGTAATGCGGCTTAAGTTAAAACTTAAGTTAAGGCACCGAAACAACTAGTAAAGTTAAGAAAAAAGATCATGGTTTGTATTAAAACACTCCTAAGGAACATGCATTTCCTGGCTGGAAGTCTTTTTGTATTTCAAACGTATGGTTCATGAGAGTATTACAAACCGTCGTTGTGTTTTGGCATCGGATAGGCCTTAAACTGCAATAATCTTCTACTGCTCAAACTTGACTTCCTGCGTCAGGTTTCATGGAGAGGGAGTTAGATTTTGAAGTGGCATGTGGCACGGGCTAGTGGCGTGTACTTCCGGTACTTCCGTATGTCAATTGCAATTGCGTATGAATTGACGCCGTAGCGAGTAGTATGAAAGGGCGAAAATCCATTTAGGTACATCGGTCAGGGTGGAGGATGGGTAAAACACAGGACTTCTACCCAGGAGAGTCGCGCGATTGATATTTCTTTTTCACGTTTGTTCTTTTCTCTAAACCCTAACCTAACTCCATTCCCCAAGCGTTTCTTCTTTTCCTGAACGCAACCCTTGTGTCATGTAGCCTCGCAATAACACGCCACGTGGCTTTCAGTCCCTCCAGAAAAACGCAATTATGCGATCGCATAATACAATGCATAATCATTTCCGCGCAAAATATATCATATATCATAATCCCCACATTTTCTTTGCAAAAAAAGTCCCATATATCTTAGCAGAAAGTTGAAAAATGTTGCATTTACTTCACACAACAGCAGCCATTTTTCCCTGTTGCCATGGGAACGTTATGAAGTGACGTAATTATGCGACGTGCAGGGTGAAAAGCAGGGTGTTGGGGGAAATCACTTTTTTTTCTCTTTTTCATTAAACCGCAGTTTTTGCACGTTCCCGCGATTTTTGCAACTTCCCGCAATTTCATCGCATAAAATTGCATAAATATCTTGCATATTCCATTGCATTTTTTAAGTTCTATTTTAACGTTCTAAGTTATATTTTATGTGATACGGTGAAGAACATGCCACTTCCGGCTGCCACATGCCACTTAAAAATCTAACTCCTACTGGTTTCATGTCTCTCCGGTAGCAAAACAACACACACACACTAATGCAGCCAACTCATCAGACCACTCCACATACAATATATTTGGCTCCAGATGTGTCTGTCTGTGGCTTATCGGTTGCAACTGTTCGGTACTAATGTTTCTTCTTTTTAACGACTTTAAGAAACAACCGTGACAGACACACGGACCAGTAGATCGTCATTATGGAACCACGTGGCATAGCTAAAATCAACTTGAGTAAACAAGTAAAATAAAACAGCTCATCTGACAGGTTACCTTAGGACAATCATGACATACATAAACACACATTCTCTCTCTCTAATTGCGTCTCTAAATAGTCTTGTTGGAACCTAACAGTTATGATCAAGACTATTCTGTGAGGCCTGAAGCTTCCCCTGAGGCCAAAGAGTGGCCTGTAGGGAAGTCACCAGCCTGTGACCCCTCACTCCTAACAAAGGAGTCTCCAAAATGGAGATCGTACCTCCAAGACATGAGGAAAATGGCAGACTGGTGGAGGGCTTGAGAACTGCAACGACGAATTTTCACACCTTCGTTGAGTTCGGGATTTCTGATTGGCCGCGGCTCCTTGAACGCACCACTCGCCGCCAGCAGGCGGCGGAGGGGAGATAAAAGTAGCCGGAGGTCACAGCCCGGGGCTCTCCGGGGTTTCATCGCCGTAAGAAGACACATCGTTCAGCGCTGCTCGAGAATCAACATCGTATCATTCGCTGGTCGAGGGAGACGTTTGTATCGTTTGTGATACAACAGGGTCCTGGTGAATACGAAGCCCGTATTACACCAAATCTGCAGAGGGGTAAATCAGCCCCGTCTCAAGGAAGAAGAGACAACGCGTTTTTCTTGCAAGTCGACTGGACCGTGTTTCCGCGCCACTGCCCTGGACGGTACGGGTCGTTAATCTCTGGCGAGAGTTAACTCAGTTTTGTTCACCGGAAAATCCGCCGGATAAGCAACGGACTGTACACCAAAAAGTAAGAGGCTTTTATAGTTCTGGGCAGATTTAAGAACTAGGGTGTTTATTAATGAGTAAAAGGTTTTAAGTGTTTGTTTCCATAAATCGTGTTTTCCCTCCTTTTCTCTCTCACACACACACTCACACACACATACAAGCTAGCCACGTAGCTCCCGAGCTAACGCTGCTAGCTTAACCACGTGTAGCTTGTATAGAGCTAACGCTAGCATAAACGTGCCCCCCCCTTCGGCTTCTTCAGCCCCTGGTGCACCCAGCACCACTATCGCCCTCTTGAGGCTAAGTAGTTATGTGCAGCTCACCGGAGTACCCATTTTAGTAGTCTTGTGTTAGACTACATTTCGACACCGCCCCCTCCACTGCCACTCACCCTCACACACACAAATACACACACACACACACACACACACACACACACACACACACGTCACACAGACACAGACGTGTCCATGCTGTTTTGTTTTGCTTTGTTTTTGATTGTGATATTGTAAAAGGGTATATAAGTTTATTATTGAAGGATTGCTGATTGGCTACTGATAATTGTGACGTTAATAAATCTTATTATACTTAAATAGCAGTTGCTTGTGATTATTTGTGTACTTATTGTAATAACTGCTGGCTGGACGGGTGTGTGCTCGAAATCACCCCTTCCTTTGAACCCTTTTAAAGGATCTTAACAGAAATGAGACTGTTCCACAGTTTGATTTATTGGTGCCTGACTTGCAGGGTGGTGCCCCGTTCTGATTGTTTGTCGATTTGATAAGGTTATTAATAACCATATTCATAACTTTATTAATATTGATAAAACATATTTGATAATTTGCTAATGATCAAATCTGTACCCTACGAGAGTATCCTACAGTCTCAACTCTGATGAGGTGTGGCAGGGCAGAACAATCTTGGTGTTTAACCTGCCACTAAGGGTCAAACATTTTGTGTGTGTGTGTGTGTGTGTGTGTGTGTGTGTGTGTGTGTGTGTGTGTGTTGGACTAAACAATGGAGCCTAAGTGTTGGTGATGAGCTGGAAGGGTCGAGGTCTTCCTGCAGAAGCGTTTTCCACTCAGCTTGCCTTCTCCAACTGAAGACAATCAGCTCACCCTGCGACTCCGCCGCGCCGGGATAATTATACCTGCTGAGAAACACCGATGTCTCCGCACACTTTCCCCTCAAACAAATATCCTGTCTGTCTGCCTCCCTGCTGCACGCTTCGGGAGGCAAACGAGGCCGAAGCCGAGCTGACAAAGCTACAAGTAAGAGTTTAATAGAAATGAAAAGAAATCCACTGACGCTTCTTGAAATGGAGACGCCGTTCGTTCCATTGCTACACCTGATATTTCTATTATCCAGCCAACAGAAACCTGTCATCAATGTCTTTCTCTCTTCAGCATGAATCATTCTGCTCTGAGAGTTTATGTTTAGCCGTCCAAGTTAACCTTGGAATGACTCGTTTCATGATCTTCAAAGGCTTTCAGACTATTTCGGATCGCCTTGTCTTTTGAACAATGTTGTGCATTGTGTATAAACTTGAATAGGGCTTGGCTTTAAGGAGGGAGGGAGAGAGGGAAGGGGGGGGTCAATTCAACTACGTGGCCACAGGAACCAAATATTGCTTCATTTATACATTTATGCAATCAAAGAAAACCAGTGATGGAAAGAAAATACTGCCCAAGAGGCTGTCTCGGGTGGAATTTACTGGAAATTGTGGATGACAATGCAGCTTCCTGTGTTTATATAGTGAAAGAAAACATTTTAAAGGCACTCCTACCAAAGACGGGTGCTATGGAAATTAAAAAATAAACTTTGACAAGGCCAACTCGCAACTGTCAATTCTGCTGAGATCTCATTTAAAGTAATCGGCCTCAAACTAAGTAAAGGACAATATTATGCCAGATAAAGCTGATAAGTGGCCAACAGCTCACTCTGAGTGGTAATTCTATTCAAACCGGACAGTTCTGCTGCAAGCTCACTGGACTGAAAACTGTGATCCATTACCTCACAATACCAAACTGTCGCCTGGCCTCCTCAAAACCGATAAACACGGAGACGCACATTTTCCTTTTAATGGTCCAAAGTCATCAGTTTAAAAACCCACAAACGAATATTATGCAATATAATACAACTTCATCTGAATGGAAATGTTCTCACCCACAAAATCTATTTCCCCACCGTGATGGCATTTGTTCCAGTAATAATATTTCCGGGTCCGTCTGGACTCCTTCTCGTAGCGGTTATTGAAATGCATATCACATCTCTGATTGTGCATTATGGGAATATCAGAATATAGGTGTTTGGTACAAGTGTGAACAAATCTTTGTCAGCGAGTTTTTAAAGTGAACTGACTACACGCAGCATTTAACGGTGGAGCAGATCACAGCAGAGGTGAAAGAAGTACTCACATCTTTAACTTATGTAAAAGTAGTAATACCTAGGGGTGCAACCATACGTCCGAATCATCGACTCAATGGTCAACGATCCAATAACATTGATGCAAAGTGAAACTATCGATGCATATCATCTTAAAGATGCGCATTCATTTTGAAATTCCAACTTTATATTCATTATTTTCATTAAAACGAATAGATTGTTTTTCATTTAAATGTCTGGAAAAGCTCAGTAATAAAATTTGTCAAATGTAACTGGTTGTGTTGAAATTGAGCGTCAGTTCTGGCAGGCCAGGTAGTCAAGACGCTGCTAACGCTATTGGCCATCAACACGGTCTCATCAGCTGATCTGCTCCAGCTGAGCTGCATCAGCTGATCTGGATTAGCCCATCAGCTGGTCAACACCCCTCGCTGCTCAATGGCTACACTCAAACAGGGCGCCCTATTTAAAGCAGGTTCAGTTTGCTCCTACCTGCTTGCTGCTCGCTTCTCTGCCGCCCGCCGCCTCCCCCGCTCCTCCTGGTCGTGTGTGACGTGGCATTTGCTTCTATGTCATCGTTGCTGCTCTTCATGTGGGGGAATAGTTCAGCTCTCCCAGTCCTAAACTGTGTGAGCATTCCCTAATGCTGCTGCTGCCCTCTGACTCTCTGCTATTTCATGGTGCTCGTGAAAGGTCAGAGGACTCCCTGAACAGAGCCATACCGCCAAAATTTAATTCAGAATTTATTAGCTGGAATGCAATTATTCAATAAAAACTTCCTAAATAATGTTTATTGTCATGTGTGTTCTTGACTTTATGGACCTGACAGAATTGACGTTAATGATATCAGCTCATATCGATGGCAGGCCCCTGAATTAAATCAAATTGAAATCGTATCGTGGCAGACTTTGTGATATCAGCAAATGTTGTATCGCTGTCCAAAGCATCGATATAATATCGTATCTTCATTGAACTTGTGACTTACACCCCTAGTTCTACCCTATTTTGTGGAAATATTCTGTTACAAGCAAGTCCTGCATTACAAAAGTATTTGCATAAAAATACTTGAACTTCTTTTGAACTGAAGACAGTCTGGGAAGCGTTCACTTACTGTTGTACAGTACCTACTAGCAGGGCCGGTTCTAGCCCTTTGGTTGCCCTAGGCGCGATTGAGTTTTGCGCCCCCCCACCCCAGTCTCGCATTGCCAGATCTCCACAGCGCTGTGTCAGCAATACAGTAGCAATGTATGTTCATTTTAGTTTCTAGCTTCCATGTAAGTTAGATGGCACCAACATTTGGTCTAATCATAACTGGTCTGGCAACCCAAAGGCCAGTGTTTTGTTTCCAGATTTGTGTGCATGGTGACTTATGATGGAGGGGTCTGGGGGTCCACCCCCTGAAACTTTTTTTTTTTTTATTTATTTTTTTTTTTACCTTTTTCTGAATCAATTATGCTGTAAATATCTTTACCTAAAGGGAAACAGAGATTACAATCCAAATATAAAAACATAATGGAATATTTTGCAGTAAGGCTCTCAGGCATTCTGTATTGCTTTCATCTATTTATTTTCCTTTGGATCGATGTTTGTAATTATATCTGAGACAGCACACATGTAGCCTAGGCATCATTTACTCTTCCCACTTTTGCTTCTTTTGTTGAGAAGGAATTAATTAATGATTCACCTGAATGATACATGAATTCATTTTAATGAATTAATAAACTCCTGGACTGTAATATTTCAGATGTGAGCAAGATTTCTGCTCATTTTCAAAACTTTGTGCACATTCAAAATACAGTATATCTCATCTGTGTTCTCTGAGGTTTGGAGGAGTCGTGATATTGTGAGAAAAATAAAGTGATAAAACAATAGGCTATTACAAGAATAAAGTCACTATATTTCAGAAAATAATCCACCTGCACCATAGTCTGCTGTGCATTACGTGATTGCTCTGCTGAGACGGTAGATCTCAGACCTCCTGACAGACTCAGAGCCCCGTTTGGGACGCTGGTCTCTGAATGAGACAGTTTAGGGAAGTGGCTGTAGGCTACGCTGCTCTACATCGGAGGTGGAAACACAAAACTACAAAGAAATAGGGACAGATTTGTCACAGTGTCTGTGCCGCTGCTCGTCTCTATTTCTCCAGAGAGAGTGGACACCAAGCGACGCACAGGTCTGCTTCAGAGCTCCGTGTGTTTGAGTCTGACCCAGAGACAGTAAACGTTGCGTAATGAAAGGTTGACAAGTAAACGTGTGGCTGAGGGGGCGCCCTAGGATGATCATGTTTAATAAACACGTTTTATTTCGCTTGTCGTTCTAATTCTATTATCAATGAGAAGTAGACCTAAGGACGACACGGCGCTCCCAACACTTTTGACGCCCTAGGCAGTCGCCTAGGTCGCCTATAGCAACCGCCGGCCCTGCCTACTAGAACTACCTCTGAAAGATGACGCGTTCACTTGTCCTGAGTGTATCACTGGGACAGAGTAAGTGACTACGAACCTTCGAGCTGAACAAAGTGACTGCGAATCAGCGAAGTGATTTCCACCTCTGTATCAGAATGCTTTCTCCCCACCGGCATCCTCCCCCCCTCCCCATTACACTCCGACACACAGCCGCTCTGCAGCTTTGCGGTAAGCACCTCTGGTTTTCATTCAGTACCACCCGTCCCCTTCTCCTTCCACCTCATCCCTAAATCTCCTAATTCAACTCATTATTCGCTCAATTGGTGGGCTTTAACCCCTCCTGCCTCGGGTCCTATAGAGCTGGTAGTCATTAGCAGACAGGATTTGTGACGGAGCGGAGCAAGGAGGTAACGGGCCCAAACACACACACACACACACACACACACACACACACACACACACACACACACTGTCATAAAGCGCCTGAAGAGCCTGCGGGGTGTCGCTGCAGTTAAACCCATATCAGCCTCCCAGTGTTAAACAGCGGGTCCGTCAGTAGTTGGATGCGAGTCAGGTCTGCATGGTTAGACGCGGCGAGACCACCCAGAGGCCTGTGGTTCTCGGAGATGCTGTGATCTGAGCATCCGCCTGGGTGATGGCTTCTGGGAAGTCTCAGGAGGGACCGCTACTTTGACCTCACTTTGAAAAGGATTTCATTTATTTTTTTTATTTTTTTATTTTGCAGGCAAATGAAGCTTAGCATTTCTGTCCACTGACAACAAAAGGCCGCCACAGTCATGGATCCTCTTCATGTACCGTAGGTCACGATGCAGCGGCCTGCAGTGGAGATGAGACGGAGGAACAGGAGCGAGTCTTAAAATACATCCGGGAGTGGACCACGGCTAGCAGAAACAAACCTCTTTGAGCAGAAATGGATGAAGAAAGGGGCCTTTTGAATGGCAAGTTGAGTTTCAAAGCCCTTCCACATGGTTCTCTCCACAAGACAAAAGTCATTTGCATGTACTGTCGATGTGAACTGAGTTACAAACGGAGTACGTCCAGTCTCAAATACTAGCCTGGAACCAAATCCGAAAGATTAAGGGTCTGACAATGAGTAATGAAAATGGATTTGGATAATGAAATTGGATAACACTACGACCAATCTCAACAATACACAGGGTGATGTATCCAGAGGGTGTTTAGCGTTTTAAGCCCCCAATGTTGTCTTCCAGGAAGCGCTGCATGGCATCACTGTCGTCATCACTGTCGTCATCTGTTCAGCTCGTCTCTGGCCCCGCCTATATCAGATACACTGATGTAATTGGTGCAGCTCGGCTACAAGGGCTTAGTTAATGAGCATCGTTACTGAATGCCAGAGTGACTTGCTGAGCAAATTCAAATTGCGCTCTTGCGAGATCTCTGGATTTCCAGGGTACTCTAATACCACTTGAGCATTAAAAACTTAAAAAAATATCCCTTTTTTCAGTACATTTAGAACATTTAGAAAAGTTGAGTGGGTTTTTTTTCTGCATGGAGCTCTATTGTAGGTTTTCTTGGAGAGGACTATGCTGATATCACATTAAAAGCTTTTGCAACTTTTGGATCCAAGTGATCATGTAACATCTCACTTATTATTGTTATTGTAGTTGTAAAACGGAGGATGATCATTTTTGTTTGTGTTGTTGTTGTTACTTGTCTGTTAGCCTGATCAGCTGGTCAACTGTTGTCTGAGTTACAGTAAGTTGCTATGTTACATACCAGTTTTAATTTATTTTTTAAATGTAAGACTGGGTTTAAAATTGAAATATAAAATAAAATGACTGAAAGAACAGATAACGTTAACTAGGACACTTCCCACATATTTCTATATTTACTATATTTTGGGACAAATCATAATGAGGTAAATCCACAGTGAATGTAACTGTAACTGGTGCAACAAGTCCTCCAAATGAAACACCAAAGTCGCTGCCCTCCCGAACAACACATGTAAGCGTTTTCTGATCCAACCGCCCTTTAGGCATGATGGCATCATTTTGTCACAAATCACTGTTGCACAAATAAAACCGGTTTCAGATCTGACACTGTTATGGTTAGAGTCTATTATCGATGGATCAAATGACTACAGTAGTGGTTGGTTAAAATAGGGGGTTGCTTGTAGTGACGAACCCACAGTGACTCTGCAGTTTCCCTCAGCTCTACGGAGCTTTATAGCATCTTTAAGCTCATTGTTTTGGTTTTCCGGCCCCGCACCGCTCTCACACTCTACTAGAACATACCGGAGCATTTAGCAGCTAAGGAGTCAGATATTTCCCTCAGGAAGTGGAGACCAAAACTCAGCAAAAAGCAGAGTGAATATCGGATTTACATTGACCAGATTGCCATACACACAACTCTAAATGACTGATAGTGTTGATCCGTACATATAAATAGGCAACTGTTTGCTAATGTTCATTATATCATCTTAAAAGGTGATGGTGTGTCATTGTTATGTTCACAGCTTATGGACAAAAAAAATAAAAAATAATGGCAGGTTTATGGTTTGTTAAAGGTCCTATGATATGGTGCTTTGGATGCTTAGTGGTCCCCTAATACTGTATCTGAAGTCTCTTTTATATAGACCTTAGTGGTCCCCTAATACTGTATCTGAAGTCTCTTTTATATAGACCTTAGTGGTCCCCTAATACTGTATCTGAAGTCTCTTTTATATAGACATTAGTGGTCCCCTAATACTGTATCTGAAGTCTCTTTTATATAGACCTTAGTGGTCCCCTAATACTGTATCTGAAGTCTCTTTTATATAGACCTTAGTGGTCCCCTAATACTGTATCTGAAGTCTGTATATAGGCCTTAGTGGTCCCCTAATACTGTATCTGAAGTCTCTTTTATATAGACCTTAGTGCTCCCCTAATACTGTATCTGAAGTCTCTTTTATATAGACCTTAGTGGTCCCCTAATACTGTATCTGAAGTCTCTTTTATATAGGCCTTAGTGGTCCCCTAATACTGTATCTGAAGTCTCTTTTATATAGGCCTTAGTGGTCCCCTAATACTGTATCTGAAGTCTCTTTTATATAGACCTTAGTGGTCCCCTAATACTGTATCTGAAGTCTCTTTTATATAGGCCTTAGTGGTCCCCTAATACTGTATCTGAAGTCTCTTTTATATAGACCTTAGTGGTCCCCTAATATTGTATCTGAAGTCTCTTTTATATAGACCTTAGTGGTCCCCTAATACTGTATCTGAAGTCTCTTTTATATAGACCTTAGTGGTCCCCTAATACTGTATCTGAAGTCTCTTTTATATAGACCTTAGTGGACCCCTAATACTGTATCTGAAGTCTCTTTTATATAGACCTTAGTGGTCCCCTAATACTGTATCTGAAGTCTCTTTTATATAGACCTTAGTGCTCCCCTAATACTGTATCTGCCTTGGTGCAGAATTACAGCCACTAGAGCCAGTCCCACAATGATCTTTCCCTGCCATTTCTGTGTCTGTAGCTTTAAATGCTATTGAGGAGGAGAGAGGCAAGGTGGATGTTGGGGGTCTGGCCTTGACCAACATGTCATGGGCAAAGCAGAGAAAGGGGAGGTAACCTTTCCCCTTATGACAACATATATGGAAGATTCCAGATTGGTCCATCTGAGCTTACTTTTTCTCAAAGGCAGAGCAGGATACTCAGGGCTCGGTTTACACCTATCACCATTTCTAGCCACTGGGGGACCATAGGCAGGCTGGGGGAACTCATATTAGTGTTAAAAAACCTCATAGTGAAATTTTCATGCCGTGGGACCTTTAAGGTTTAAGCACAAATAAGACTAGAGTTAGGTGTCGCCTGTAGCGTTGTGGCTGCACTCGGTATTGCAACTTCCAGCAGCATCTCGTGACGCACACTGGCCCAAAAAGCTTTTTTTACAGCACACCATCACTGGAAAAGGAGCGACTGTAAAACTGTGAATGTGTTTTCAAAGTGGGATTTTTGCTCCCTCTTTATACTTTATGGCTTTATGACAAAAATCACACAATTTCCTCATTTGCTCCAAATGCACAACTCCTACAGCCACGCAACGTAAAGACGTGTCTCAACTGGTATCAGCTTGAAACATAAAGCATGTGAAAGTGGGATGTTCTAAGTGTGTGTTTCCTCTCTGAGAATGTAATCAAATTGTCATTTTTTGGTCGAGTTTTTCTGGCTTCGGTTTCTGTGTGTGTGTGTGTGTGTGTGTGTGTGTGTGTGTGTGTGTGTGTGTGTGTGTGTATGTGAGGGAGAGAGATTGACAGGTGTCTCCATACCCATGGCCCCTCCGACAGCTGTGAGGGCACCACTGGAGGGTATTAGGCCTGATAGATGGATGATTAGAGAACATTAGAGGTGAAGGGGGGCGGGGGAGCACAGCTGTTGCTGCTAACTATTATTACCCACAATGCAGCATCAGAGGGGAGGCTCCCTGCGGAGTGGGCTCACACACCTGTGGCCTCCTGCTGTGTGGATACACTCAAAGAGTCTGTGTGGGTCAAGAACGTACATATTACCTGATATTCAGGCATGAAAAAGACAAGTATGCACATTCGCTTTTTTAGACTTTTCTGTTGCTTGTTGTGTCGCTTTTTTTCAATGTTATTGTCACTTTTTTGTATTTTTTTAAAATGTTTGTCTTTTCTTCCAAGGTTTCTGTCGCTTTTTTGTTGCAATTCCTATGAGTTTTTTGTTGCTTGTTGCGTCGCTTTTCCTAATTTTTTGTCACTTTCTTGTATTGTTGTAAAATGTTTTCACGCTTTTTTTGACAATTGTCGCTTTTTTCATCAACTTTTTTACGCTTTTAAAAAGTTTTTCTTACTTTTTTTAAATGTCTTCGCTTTTTTTCAACCTTTCTGTTGCTTTTTTGTATGACACATTTTCATAGTTAAACGTTTTGTCAGAATTCACCACAAGTAACCCAATATAATTTCCAGTTGCAGATGTGCAGATGTGAGAAGAAGTAAAGGGGCGAGCCGTGAGCTTTCACGGAGCGATGTCCCGTGGGAAGTTTGCCACGGAGTCGCAGAGTGGCGAGGCAGCTGTTGGGCTCGTGGCGTGGCAGCGCTGTACGTCAACGCTAATGCACCGAAGAAACCGAAGGCAGCGCTGGTAGTCACTCGAGGGGCAGCGTGGAAACTAACAGTAAACAACAGCAGACATTCAATTAGCCGAATGTTAAGGCAAGATTAACAAAGCCTCTGCGAACGCGGATGTGACATTTCCAGTTGATCAGAATACTTTCAGATGTTGCTCTGGGAGACGGAGCGACTGGAAACCGCAGCTGTGTTTGTTTGATTGGACGCGTGTGTTTGAGAGAGTGGACTCATATGAATATGAAGCACAGAACTGCAGAAAAACTCAAACACGGGAGGTTTCAACTGCAAAATGTCGAATGCTGTGTGCATTAAAAATGGCGTGGGTCGCACTGGGTCAGATTTGTCTCATCCAATCTGGGTCTTTGTCAGGCGAGATTTTCAATATGAGAAGGCAAACAGCTGCTGTGATTAAAAATAAATCGCACTCAGCATTTCTCTAAACCCTGGAATAACTAATCTGGACTGGGACATGAAATATACATGAGGGCAAATGTAATGATTTCATCCATCAAAGGATTTACTCAAACACTTTAAACCAAAGTCTTGGCCACACATACACACATACACACAAACAGAGAGAGAGAGAGAGGATTGTTCCAGCAGAGCCGCATCGAAAGAAGGATGAAGATAATATTAGTTTAAGGAGTCACCTGGGGAAGAAGTCTCTGAGTTTTCGGTTCAGTTGTTTGGGATCGTTGGGTCTTTACCAGCGTAAATAAACCTATCCTAGTAAATCAGTTCTCACATTTGGCTGCTTGGCTAAACTACATGTAGTCATTATTAAAGCAAAAGTGATTCATCATGGTTTCCTAAACATTTTCATATGAAAGACCCTGAAAGAGGAACATCGGAGAGCGGTTATAACAGAGCTTGGAGCACCATGTTCTGCTAATGAGGATGATTTAGTTGAAGTGAAAGAAAATTCACCATTGAAAGGTAACAACAGCTGTACCACTGGTCTAATTTTGATGGAAAAATGCATCTTGTGGCTGAATGATCTTGGTGCGTCCGCGTCAACCGTGGAAGGTAGCCGTGAACAGATCTGATCGATCGGTTCAGACAGAGGAACCTCAGGGGCCTTTAGATCAGCCTTCAGTCCCCCACGGGGGACAGCTCAGTCTCCCTCAGGCTGTGATGGTGGAGGTCCGAGGCTCTGGGTGAGCAGGGGAAGCCAGGCGTGTGTAGGACAGAGCCGCCCGGGGCCGTCCCTGGGCGCCGGCCCCCACTTTGCCCAGCACTGATGCTTCCTGACAGAGAAACTGGAACAACTGCCGGACTGAGGTAGTGATGAAAATAGCAAAGAAGATCTGATAAACAGTAGTCTATATGGACATCGATTCATTTATGGGTTTGCTCCAGTGCCGCCGGACGATCCTTCAGATGTTCCTGATTTTTGGCCGGATGTTCGTCACCTTCCTCTTTCTTTGTGTTGGGGTTCTAACCTCTGGTGGATTTGTGAGGACTATGGTTAACTGCTCCTCAGATCTCTGCAGGGTAAATCCAGACAGCTAGCTAGACTATCTGTCCAATCTGAGTTTTCTGTTACACGACTAAAACTAATTTTAAACGTACACGTTCCACCAAAACAAGTTCCTTCCCGAGGCTATTTTGCAGAGGCACTGTTGCTCTGTCCGGCGCTTAGCGCCACCCATGACGATTGTGATTGGTTTTAAAGAAATGTCAATAAACCAGAGCACGTTTTTCTCCCATCCCGGAATGCTGTGTGGACTAGCCAGACCCTCCTCCACAGCGCTGTGGAGGAAGGTCTGGCAATGTGAGACTAAGGGCACTATTTTAACGATCTCAGCGCACGGTGTGAAGCGCCTGGCGCAGGTGCGTTTAGGGCGTGTATGAATCCACTTTTGCTAGTTTAACGGGGGAAAATGGTGTCCGTGTGCCGGGCGCATGGTTCTAAAGGCTTGTGCTTAGTGTCTTCATTAATCATAGGTGTGTGTTGGGTGTAACATGCAATCACCCAATCAGAGGGTCATCTCCCATTCCCTTTAAAAGCCAGGCGCGTTTGGACCTTGGCACATTGCCATTATGATGGAGGATTGGCTGAGCAGGAAGGAGAGATTTTCAGGAGAAGAAACTGATCTGCTTGTGTGTAAAGTGACATCGCGCAAGCAGATCATATCATAATACTATTTCACATTGTTATATTTTTATTTTGATCTTTTGAATGTTTGTGTGCTGCTGCAAGTCCCTGTGTGTGTAACAAGCATAGTGTGCGCGTCCTGTGCACGAGCCTAGGCACATTTTACTGATGCTCTGTTAAAATAACAATTGACTTTAGATCAGGTTTTTGTTGGTCAATGGATTGATCACTTCCCGCTGCCTCAAGATAGCAATATGCCCAGAATGCACCTGAACACACCTCCCTGTAGGACCAGAACGCCCAGGATGCACCTGAACATACCTCCCTGTAGGACCAGAACGCCCATGGGCGCACAGATGGATACAGGTGCATTTGCTATTTAAACAATGCGGGCACTGGACGGGAAATTGACAACTGGGTCGGTCTAAAACTAGCAGAGACACTTGTGTCGGGCTTTGCTCTGCGCCGGGTGGAAGATATGGCCCCAGGTGAGCAGAGACTGATGCTAATGAACAAACCTCAATCAAAGTCATTTAGAAACCTCTACAGACCCACTGTACACTACTGGCTCAACACCAAACAGCAGACAGACACAGAGACCAGCTCATAGAGCTGAGTACTGGTACTCGACTTTAAAGGTCCCATGGCATGAACATGTCACTGTATGAGGTTTTTTAACATTAATATGAGTTCCCCCAGCCTGCCTATGGTCCCCCAGTGGCTAGAAATGGTGATAGGTGTAAACCGAGCCCTGGGTATCCTGCTCTGCCTTTGAGAAAATAAAAGCTCAGATGGACCGATCTGGAATCTTCCATATATGTCTACATAAGGGGAAAGGTTACCTCCCCTTTCTCTGCTTTGCCCATGACAAGCTGGTCAAGGCCAGACCCCCAACATCCACCTTGCCCCCCCTCTCTCCTCCTCAATAGCTACAGACACAGAAATGGCACATCCTAAGGAAAGCTCATTGTGGGACTGGCTCTAGTGGCTGTTATTCTGCACTAAGGCTGAATTTCGGGAAAGAGACTTCAGATACAGTATTAGGGGACCACTAAGGTCTATATAAAAGAGACTTCAGATACAGTATTAGGGGACCACTAAGGTCTATATAAAATAGACTTCAGATACAGTATTAGGGGACCACTAAGGTCTATATAAAAGAGACTTCAGATACAGTACTAGGGGACCACTAAGGTCTATATAAAATAGACTTCAGATACAGTATTAGGGGACCACTAAGGTCTATATAAAAGAGACTTCAGATACAGTATTAGGGGACCACTAAGGTCTATATAAAAGAGACTTCAGATACAGTACTAGGGGACCACTAAGGTCTATATAAAAGAGACTTCAGATACAGTACTAGGGGACCACTAAGGTCTATATAAAAGAGACTTCAGATACAGTATTAGGGGACCACTAAGGTCTATATAAAAGAGACTTCAGATACAGTATTAGGGGACCACTAAGGTCTATATAAAAGAGACTTCAGATACAGTATTAGGGGACCACTAAGGTCTATATAAAAGAGACTTCAGATACAGTATTAGGGGACCACTAAGGACTATATAAAAGCATCCAAAGAGCACCATGTCATGGAACCTTTAAAGTAACGACTGAAAAAAACCAGCACCAAGTAGTATCGACAAACGATACCTGCATTCAATTCCTTTTGTACCCATACCAAGAAAAAAATGACCACTTGTATGATTTTGCTCGCAGAAAATCACCGCAAGCGTTCTTTGATTCATTGTGATGTGTGATTGGCCCACTGCTGCAGCAGCTACAACCCATACAGTCTGTGGGGAAGTTGAGCGTGTTGTATTTGACAGAGTTGGCAGAGATTATTTTCTCAAAGTTATTTTGGTCCCACTTTTTGCTGTACTGGAAACCAATAACCTAATTTAACAAGCTATCAGGATAAACCTACTTAAATTAAAAGACCAGGGGGTAAGTTTCCATTTGACACTGGACTGTATGGGCTCTCCTGTTGACACTGTGTCCTGTTGGTCAGCACAAATAAACTCATCGGCTAATTCATTATTTAAACCTGTGCTTTTCCAACACATTCTCATAAACGGGTTTTGTATGATATCGTACAAAAACGTATTCACACCAATTCTTATAATATGAAATAAGGCGACCGCCAGCTGGTCCTTTCAGTGGCCGGGGGAGTTGAGTTTAGCCTACGAAAAGTGAGTGTCATGCGTTGACGACCAAATAGACGACTAGTTAAGTGTAGAAAAAAGATCGTGGTTTGGATCAAAACACTCTCGGGACACAGACACGCGTTTCCAGGGTGAAAGTCTTTTTTTTTCTCTCCGTGAAGCAAAATCGGCTCGCCAGCTAGTGTTATATGACCCAGGCATTCCCCCCGACCTCCTGTCTACGAGGACCAGAGCACTCTTATACAGCGGCAGTCAATGTGGAGCATACAGCAATAATTAAGTGGAATACATACAAATACCATTGCTTTACTTTTCATAGGCTATATATACGAATGGTTCATGAGAACAGACTGGCTTTTTCCTACAGTGACATTTTTTATTTTTATTGTTGTTTCAACCTTTATTTATTCATTCAGGGAAGGTTCACTGAGAGGCAGCCTCTCTTTTGCAGGAACACCCTGATGACATTCACACAGTTCCACATTCATACCTGGAAGCTGCCCAGTACAACCACAGTCTGATTTGCTGGCCACTGAGCAGCTCCACTGCCCAAAATGTCAAAATGTCTTCTAATAAAAAGGTGCACTTGCAGCTGAAAATCAATATTTTTGCAAAAGTAAACTTTGCACGTTTTAAGGATCCTGTGAAGCTCCTGAGTCATCCTCACATGTCCAACCTGTCCTTATAATTTCACGTCTTTACATTAAGTGGCCAAAACGTGCCGGGCCGCAGCGTGCTGTCAGTCAGTAACTTCTCGTTTCAGCATTTGCGATCGTCAGTGGTGAATTCTCAATTAGGCATTAACTGCATCAGTAGCCTATTGAGCAGCATGTCCTGGTTGAACGGACATCTGTCACTTATTCTCTCTGTCTGTTTATCTTAATATTCCCAAACGATCATTCTGTAAAATTGGCAGAACGTCAGTGTCCCTCCACCTCTGGTTCCCTGCTATTCATTCAGAACAAAGATAAACAAGAATCATTCAAATATTTACCACTGTGAAAATAAGTAATGAGCGCAGTGTGTGAACTAATGCAGCTGTGTGTGTGTGTGTGTGTGTGTGTGTGTGTGTGTGTGTGTGTGTGTGTGTGTGTGTGTGTGTGTATAAACCAAAAATCAAGATGAGCATGCAGCTTCTACAGTGCATTGCACGCATTTTCCTCCCCAAGAAATCATCATTCAGATCAATCACATATTTCACAGAAGAAAACACACACACACACACACACACACACACACACACACACACAAAATTAACATGGGCTCACAGTGTATTCAATATTTATCACCACAAGCTGTCACATAATGGGCTCCTTCCGTTGAAATAGCTAAATAGCTGACAGAGCAACACACACACACACACACACACACGCACACACACACTCTGTGATGGGGATAAAGAGAAAAGAAAGAGATACAAGCAACGAGAAGTGAATAGAAAAGGATAGAAGTGTGTCCTGATCAAACAAGACCAATTATAGTCCTCTCTTTAAACGAACCAAACTTAGTCCTCTGAAAGTGGACCAAAAAGTGGAACGACAGAAAAGGGACTCAGTTAGTTTTGCCTTCACGTTGTCAGTTTACTTAAAAGAGTACTCAGATGTCTTTCTGGTGCACTTCAGCTCTGATGAGGCTTCAGGGCTAAAATACATCGACAAAAGGCAAAACGAACCTGAAACGTGTTAGGTTCACAACGCACAGGTAAAAGAATCGCAACGCTGAGTGTTTACATATGTGCAAAAATGCTAATTAATAGGTCTGAGTTCTTTTGGAGTGCTGAACTGTACCAAAGTATTGTACAAACTGAAAATTTTGATTTGATGATGTCGCTAGATGAAAAGTTCACCGAAGTAATCACAATTGATCCTGAGGGGGACATGAATGTCTGAGAACCATTTTATGGTAATTCACCCAATAGTTGATTGAATACCAAAAAAATAAAAGGGAAAACTCGTCTGGGAAACACTAATGTCGGTACAAAATTTGGGTCCTATCTATTGAGCAGATGTTGAGATATTTCACTGAATAAGTGAAGACTTTGACCTGCTGGTGGCACTAGACAAAATGTCCCTTAAAGTCCTTAGAATTCTTTTGGGAGTTTGAATATCCGTAGCAAATTGTATGGGAATCCATCCCAACATTGTCAAGATATTGCACTCTAAACCACAAACATCAACCTCATTGTTGCACCAGAAGAAAAAAGGAATATCGGTGGGATTCATCCTCTTGGGAACATGAATGTCTGCACAACATGTCACAGCAATCCTTCCAATAGATGTTGAGTTTTTTCAGTCAGCACCAACCAACACTGCCTTCCAAAAGAAAATCAAGAAATCTGCAACCTGTCTTCAGTCACATTTTGTACTGTAAAGCGGATTTCTTTTTCTTCACTCGGCATCAAACGCAGAAGTTTGGTTTTTGTGTACGTGTTCTCCCTCAGGTCTCGCCTCCCTGTAAGAAAGGTGTATTAGCTCACCTGCTCAGCAACAATACCAGCCATTTCCACTGTCACGCTAAATTAGCCTTCGTTGGGCGCGTGCGCGCACACACACACACACACACACACACACACACACACACACACACACACACACACACACACACACACACGCCACACAAGTGATTGGGTGATGACAGCAGGCGATATGACTGCACCCCTGTCTGCCAGGTAACGATGCTTGTCTGTCGATGCCAGTGTGGATAACATTCACAGCTCCTCTCAGAAGTCTTTCATCCACACACACACGCGCACACACACACACACACACACGCACACACACACAAACAATCCACGAATGTTTGTGTGTTTTCCAATGTTAACCTTCAGTCATCGTACTGGGATGATTACAGGCCCAGCAATAAAACCAAACAGGGCATACCAGTGAGAAGCAAGAATCTTCCAATGGCTACATATTTGAAACAATGCCCCCCCTTTTTATTTTTTTCCTTACTCTTTCGCAGCATGTGAGTGAGTCATTGTGTCACACAGCGGCCTCGTTTGAGTCGGCCGCCCCCACCGGAGATCTGGAAACGGCTGCCGACTGGAAGGCCGGATGATATCATGGGCTGGAGTGACATGTTGTGATCGGCGACTGCTGGAACTCCGCCACATGTGACACTGGATACGAGCTGAAGGTGAACGGGTGAAATAAATCAGCAGTGACAAAGAGAAACAGAGGACTGATGTGTTTTTTATTATTTGCCAAATTTATCCTGACCTCATTATGGGCCAACATACTGCCATCCCATCGCCAGCAGTGGTGGAAAGTACGTTTACTCAAAGGACCGTTTTGTGGTACTTAACTTGAGGATTTCTATTCTCTGCAACTTTATATTTCTGCTTTACTACATACGCAAATATAACTTTTACTCTTACTACTAGTTGGGCTGTATCATATGGTGTTTTTTGTATCGTCCTCGCGATATCAACTGGCGGATAAACACGTTGAAAAAGGCTGCTACAGATCGGCAAAGACACTCAGAGATTTTTTTAAGTATCAGTAGAAAACTGCACTTTAAAATGTGACTGTCATCAGTTTTTTAGTGGTGCATTTTATATTAAAGTCAATGTTTAATTTGTTCAATAAAAGAATGTTGGAAATGTTTTCCTTTCATTTGTTTTAAACTCAACAAACAATTTGATGTATTTTGGCAGATTGCTGAAAGCAGCAGAACTGAGAATATTTTAATATCTATTTATTATTTCCATATGGTGCAGCCCTAACACACACACACACACACACACACACAAACACACACACACACACACACACACTTGGTCTCCTTTGCTGTGTCTCAAATTGCGCACTTCTGAACTAAACAAACTCGCTATTTTGTTATTTTCATTCTGTTTGGTTTCATATATTTTTAGCAGAATACACTTCAATATCTGTTTGTTTGTCACAAGTAATATCGTTAACAGGATTTTCAACTATTTTCCTCATATCGTGCAGTCCTAACTTTTCAGATTAAGGTTTTACATTTAAAATGTTGATTATGATTTATAAAATACAATGGATTGTCATGTTTTAGATGTCTATGAGTTGTTAAAAGTTCCAGTAAAGTCTCCTTAAAAGTGCTTCATTTAACAATAATTATACATACTAAACAATATATTTCCTAAAAAGGCAAAAGTTAGAGAAATGGTTAAAAGATTAATATGAATTTGTGGAGCAGATTTTTCTTGTTTCTTTTTTTCCTAACCCATAACTTTTCTGAGGAGCCTCCAGATGTATCGTGTGAGCCTTTGGAGGGGACCCGACTATAGTACCTACCTGTACAAAAAGTAGTAGTAGAGAAGTACAGTAGTACACCTCATCTACCAACAACTAATTTTATAATATTCAATAATACAACACTCACAGGAACCATTTTTCTCTGAAATACATACTGTTATTTTTGATACTTGTGATGAGTACCTTTTGCTGATACTTCTGTACATTTTAGGGATCGACCGATACTGTTTTTCCAAGGCCAATAGCGATTTTTAGCAGTTAATGAAACCGATAACCGATATTTGGAACGATATGCATTTACAGGGAAAATGAAAATCTTTAAATCAAAATTAAGATTTTTGAATGTTACAAACTCCAACACAAAACCTTGTTTAAATACTTTAAGCAATTATTAAATAAATGAGAAACTCTGAACATAATCCCCAGTAACAGAGAGTCAGATAGTGTGTGTGTGTGTGGGGGGGGACATTAAGTCCGACTCAGTGGTGAGTGAAACCCTTAGCAGAGGGACAGACACAGAGCTGGAGCAGAGCCAAAGTAGAACAACATTTTAATTAATTAACTTCATCGGTTATCGGTCAAATAAAACGCAGCCAAAAAACGCGGCCCGATAATCAGTCGTCCTTTTACTTTTTGAATGCAGGACTTTGATTTGTAATGGACTGTTTAAATGACTTGTACTTCTACTTAAGTAAAACGATCTGAGGCCTTCTCCCACCACTGCTCACCAGGTCACTGCAGGTCGGACCATTTTGGTCACTAATGGGCGAGTAAACCAACCGAGGAAGTCCTAATTACACCTCCACTCTTATTTCCTACCTTTCTCTTTTTACCTGTTCTATCTCCTCACTCCGAATTCATTTCCTCTCCTCCCTCCCTTTCGACTTCCCCTTACTCCTCCCTCCCTCCCTTTCCTTTAACTAGGCCGTGCCAGTCAGTGGGATCAGGCCCGGGCCTCCGAGCCTTGCCTCCCAGACAACTGCAAACAATTAGGGAAATTAGTGGCTCCAGCATCACCATCAGGAGGCCTGCTTGTTTATAATTTAATCGGGGCGCATGTCAAAACAGTCAGGGCTTGAGAGAAACAAGATGCGTCGGCAAGATGAAATTCAAACTGCCAGCCAGCTCAAAATATTAGGACTGTTTGTTTAATAGCGTGCGACCAACTTGGTAAGAGCAAAATGTAGAGAGGGCAGCCGGAGGAGGGAGGGAGGGAGGGAGGGATGGAGGGATGGAGGGAGAGAGAGAGAGAGAGAGAGAGAGAGAGAGAGGCAGAGAAGGAAAATACAAATGAAGAATATAGGAAAGAAAACAGCATGGGAAAAAAAATGAAGATGTATTAATTTAGTTTTTAATCCATTCCACATTTTGGGAGTTAATGCATTTTGTTTTTTTCGGCTTCTCTTTCTCTCTTGCCCCCCCCCCGTCTTTCACTTAGCAGTGCTCTGGGAATTTCAAACGCTTGGATCTGTGCCGCCTTTCAAATTCATTATAAAAGCTTTTTGCTAACTAAATAGAGAGAGAGAGGGAGAAGAAAAAAAAAACTGCCACATTCATCTCTTCGCCCCCGTGCTCCCTCCCCGCTGCCCCCTGACAATATATAAATAAACTAGAGTGACCTGATTGAGATGTAAAAGGCAGGGAGTTAGCACTGGGACCCATACATTACTTCCCAACATTAACAGTAGTCTACTCAGCCGACACATGGTGGTGGGAGTATGGCCCCTAGGCAAATGGTGAGGTTAGAACTAATGCCCCCCCCCCTCCTTTAACCACTCGCCTGTGCCCACACCCTTGGAAAGTATGGGCTACGGTTGGCAGCGCGATGATACTGCCACAAAACTGACATATTTCACATAGACGCTCCCGGATTGTGGTATCCGTTAAAGTAAAGAGTTATCATATTCAGACCACTTGCCCATTTTTTTCCTGCCCAGATTCTACTTTTCCTCTGCGCTCAAAAACGGCTCATGCCTTTACCCCCGCCACCCCCCAAAAAAAGAAGAAAAACACTGACTGAAACGATGATTTGCAAAGGCTCTTGAAGCAAATCCAAAATTAGAAACTATAAAAGGTCTGTCAAATCAGAACATTTTATCTGCTCTACAGGGCATTATGTAGAGTAAACCATGCACCACAAGGGAAACTTAAAACTACATATTTAGGACAGGGATGGAAAAACACAGCCTTTACTACCCAAAGAACAACAATGGTTCTTAAAGACAACAAAAATCCATCTCCAGGTAGACAACTGGCAGTTGATTTGAGCTGCAGAGATATGGGAATATCGGCAAACTTGTTGGCGCTAGATGCCAATAAGATTCTGAATGGAAAGTTTATTTTTAAAAAGTTGCCAAATGGTTCCATTGACAAGACCAAAGTGATCTGTGTGTTTTGGAATTCTCCGCCCCCTTGTCAAAGCCAGGCGACAAAAGCACAAAGCAAGCCGATCCACTTCTCCATGTTGATAAGAGCATTAAGATGAGAAAAAATAATGGGACAAAAAGAAATCAAGGGACATTTAGAATAGATAAAAAGGTGCGATTAATTGCGAGTTAACTGTGACATTAATGCGATTAATCGCGATTTAATATTTTAATCGTTTGACAGCACTATAGTTAACCACTAGGCCTGTAAAAATTATAACAGAATTGTCTAATTGTCAATGTTTTGGGCTAAGCCTGTTGATGGTAATTGTTGATTTTGTTTCCCACCTTATATTTGTTTCCCACTTTATATTTATTCTTTTATTTAAAAGAGTAGTTTGTTTTTAATTGAAATGTCTAGAAGAGCTTTGTAATTGTCAAATCATATTTCAGTTGCTTTTTGTAAGTATATATAAATGGGACTGATTGTGTTAAATGGGGTTATCTATCATCTCATATCGGTCACAGGCCCCTGAATTGAATCAACATCGTATTGTGATATCAGTAAATATTGTATCGTTGTCCGAAGAATCAATAGAATATCATATTGTGATAAAACTTATGATTTACAGCCTTACTGATAACACCGCTGGATACGAGAATTGTCACAAATCGCTCAAATAACAGCTTGCCTCCTGTGCATGTAGGCAGTAGTAGCATTATAAACTGCAGAAGATAATTTCACAACAGCTGATAGCATCAACAACAAGGTAAGAAACGGCTGCGGTCACAATTTGCTGTTATCCATGTTGAATTAACCACTGGTAGACAAGGCTGATGTTGTTTGTTTTCTACTGAAAAAGGGTAAGGTTACAGGGGCATGAGCAATCAGGGAAGGACACATCGTGACTGATAAGAACCCTTCAGGGAGCGAACATGGGCGTCTGAGTCATCGTTTCCAAAGGTCTCTAAAGTGGCTTTCCAATAACTCACTATAGGTGCTGAGTGTTGGCGAACGCGGGGCTGTAGACATTGTGTCTAGGTGACTTAGCCTGGTCCTACTAGACTCTGGTCCATTAGCCTGGTCCTACTAGACTCTGGTCCATTAGCCTGGTCCTACCAGACTCTGGTACATTAGCCTGGTCCTACCAGACTCTGGTCCATTAGCCTGGCCCTACCAGACTCTGGTACACTAGCCTGGTCCTACCAGACTCTGGTCCATTAGCCTGGCCCTACCAGACTCTGGTACACTAGCCTGGTCCTACCAGACTCTGGTCCATTAGCCTGGCCCTACCAGACTCTGGTACACTAGCCTGGTCCTACCAGATTCTGGTACACTAGCCTGGTCCTACCAGACTCTGGTCCATTAGCCTGGTCCTACTAGACTCTGGTCCATTAGCCTGGTCCTACCAGACTCTGGTACATTAGCCTGGTCCTACCAGACTCTGGTCCATTAGCCTGGCCCTACCAGACTCTGGTACACTAGCCTGGTCCTACCAGATTCTGGTACACTAGCCTGGTCCTACCAGACTCTGGTACATTAGCCTGGTCCTACCAGACTCTGGTCCATTAGCCTGGCCCTACCAGACTCTGGTACACTAGCCTGGTCCTACCAGACTCTGGTCCATTAGCCTGGCCCTACCAGACTCTGGTACACTAGCCTGGTCCTACCAGACTCTGGTACATTAGCCTGGCCGTACCAGACTCTGGTACACTAGCCTGGTCCTACCAGACTCTGGTACACTAGCCTGGTCCTACCAGACTCTGGTCCATTAGCCTGGTCCTACCAGACTCTGGTACACTAGCCTGGTCCTACCAGACTCTGGTCCATTTCATTTGTACAGAGAGTCTGGCCTCTCTCCATTGACAAGTGTTAACTTCCTTGAAGGCGGGTACTCTGTTGAAGTTTAAAACTATTGGATCTGCCCAGAGCCACTCCGGATCTGCCAGAACCAATCGCTACCGTTTGGTCGTGACGTCGGCTTAGCATGGCTAGCGTTAGCCTTAGCCAACTCCTTCACCACTAACAGAGCGAGCTGGAAAATCTAACTGTTCCCGAACCCCGTGGGGAGGAGAGCCATGACATCATGGCCACCAACACAACTCAGCGAAGATTGGTCTTGCTTGGGCTTTAACTTCTGGATATTCGGCAGCGTTGCCACAACGGACCGAATGGATCGCTCACATCTTTCTCCGCCGCCGTTATGGAACTACAACTCAAACTTCCGTTTCCCGGGGGGACCCCCTGTCAGACATTTTTGGTTCATTAAATGTAACCAAATTCACAAATATGTAGGATTTTACTACAGACATTCCTGTAATCGCAGGTTGTAACGTCTGCTGTGATGTATATATTATCATCAGCTGGAGCGTGCTTGACGTCGCCATTTGCAGAACGTTATCGTTCAGCAGTGTGGATGCTCACATCGTTACAGTTATGGTTATAGTTATCGTTCTTGGTATGGACGGTCCTTTACAGTCTCCGTTTTTGCCTGTGCAGACTAAAACACAACCCCAACTTAACTAACTAAAACTAGTTCAGCAGCGTTTTAAAATGTCTTCATTTTAGGTGCTCGGAAACGACGGATTAATGTGGACGCCAGGCGTAAACGTAGCAAAAGATACACGTTTTAAAATGTAACGTATTAGTGTCGATGTAAGCTAAATCTACCCAAATCTAGCAGTCCAACTGGCGGTGTGCTGTCACTGTTGGGTAAACTCAAGCCGGCATTTTTTTTTTGTCTGTGGCCTGACAGGTAAATTAGGTCTCCAACCTAACGCTAGTGAACATGTTGTTATTTAGAAGCTATGGAAGCAGTTAACATGCATTTAAGATGAATGAAATGTATACACTTTGAAATAACACAACAAAACAAAAGAGATTATAAGAAATAACTCCCCCCCCTTTTGTGCAGCGCCGCCAAATTGTATACACAGACGTGACACAGGGGGGTTTTCTACCCGGAAGTTATTGGATCTAGAGCAAACCTATATGTGTGATAAACAAAAGAAACACCAAAAATACGTCATAAAACGCACATTATTCACTCTCTAAGAAAACTGTAAACTGACGAGCGGCAGTGAGCCGAGTATAGATGGAGGGCAAAGGGTGAGGCTGATAGAGCCCTGACGATGATGGTCTCGGTGGACCATCATTATGATGATGAGAATCACAACAAGGCAGTAATTGGTGATAAGCTGATGTATGGTGAAAGTGATCCAGAGCCAGGGATCATGATAGCACAAATAGAGAGCAACACACACACTGTGACAGAAAACCCAGAGAGCAGACTGCCAGGCTGGCAGACATGCAGGGTCCTGGTCAAAGAGCATTATTTAGAGTACATGACTGCATGCAGTGCGGCACCAAACGGCTTTCATTACGCCAGTCTGCTAGCGCGCTAATGCCTGCTCCCCCAGCTACCTTGGCCGAGCAGTCAGACAGACACACAGGCCCTGGCCATCAGCCGCCAGTCCCACACAATCAGCCGCCTGCTATCAGCTCTCTAATTGGATCAGTGGCACGAATGTGATTACAGCAGGCGTATTTATTTACATAATAATTATTACCGCCCTCCCCAGAGGAGCCAGGGGAGAACGCCAGGGTCTGGGGAGAGATAAAGGGTGGGATAGAGAGGGGGGTGGGGGGAGAGAGAGCGGGGGAGGAGGTGGACAGTGAAAACAGCAGGAAGGGTGACGAGTCTTCCTGTTGAGAAAGCAGCTTCATAAGAGACACAAAAACATGTACGACATCCACAGAAGGTGCATGCTTTATTGACAAAGCCCCGTTCAGAAGATGTGGTATGGACATGAATTCACATTTTCAGCTTCAAATTAGAAGTATAAAGAAAGCGACAGCAAGCAAGACACATTGAAGAAGTGAGTGAAGACTCCTTGATGTTATGCAAGGCTCTGTCTTGCTCTTGGATTTGTGGAAATGTTACTCTCAAGCAACCAAGCCTATTATCCCAGAGAAGTTTACATTCCCCAAACACATTTGTTTGTCCTCTCCCTGAAAGCATTTTCCCTCTTATAGGGCTGCAACTAACGATTCTTTTCATTGGCGATTCATTTGACGATTATTTTCTGGATTAATGGATAAATTGTTTGGTCTATAAAATGGTGAAAAAAATTCCCAAAGCCCGAGATGACGTCCTCAAATGTCTTGTTTTGTCCACAACTCAAAGCTATTCAGTTTACTGTCACAGAGGGGAGAAGAAACTAGAAAATATTCACATTTAACAAGCTGACATCAGAGAATTTGTTACTTTTTTTCATAAACAATTACTCAAACCGATTATCAAAATAGTTTAATAGTTGACAACTAATCGATTCATCTTTAATCTTTGTTAAAAACATGTTAAAAATAAAGCACACCTCTGTGTTGCTTGTCTAAGGTATGTAAGTTCTGAGTTGTAAGACTGAAATAACTGTCTTAGTCTTAAATTATTCTTAATACAGTACGTATAATACCAGGACTAACTAGCTCTACACTGCAATACAAGTTTTTTTATTTCCATGTCACTTTTTGCCTAATACAGCTTTAGAACAATATGTTAGCCATCAAATGCATATAAGACCCTTGGCCAGTTCGCGATATTACGAATCCCACTATGGCCATGCCAAGACCCGCCCTTCAATAGCATTCACACACTACTATTGGCCAGGCGTCCATGCTTACATGTACAGGTCCTATCCCCTGACCAATCCCCTAACCCTAACCTTAACCACTCGAGGTGAAATGCCTAACCCCAACCAATCAAGCTGCTTCGTAGGGCGGGTCTTGGCGTGGTCATAGTGGGATTCCTAATTTTGCGGCCAGGTCTCTTGAAACATTATAAAGTCAGCCCGAGACGGCATTTTCAAATCACAAAGCTAAGGTTAGCTTAACCCTCTAAGGACTGTGTGGACGCAAAAAGCGATATTACAAAATTTCATTTCAGACATTTATTTACTATTTTAATCATATATATATATATATAACCTAAAGACCGAAACAATTCATACAGCACATCATAAGATAAGGTTTGTTTTTCAAAAAGAGATTTTAGGAATTTCAAAAAGCCAACGTCAACGTTTCAGCTTTAGCGCCAAAGGATCTCTTCACACATTGCTCTGGGACAGATTTGGGCGTCACTATACAGTCCCTCCAGAAAAACGCGATTATGCGGTCGCATAATTCAATGCATAATCAGCCAAAGTCCGCATAGTTATGCGGGGGCCGCATTTTTTCAAATACGCCGCACTTTCGCCGCATAAATTGCCGATTTTCTGCGCATAATTATCCCGCATAGTCCATCACATTTTTTAAGAAAACGTGCCGCATAATCAAGGATTTTTGCCCGCAACAATCACACAAAAAACGAAAACTGAGTTTGTTGTGAACATTTTGATTTGAAACATGCAAAGTTATATGCAAATACCATAAACAGGTAAAATGAGAAGCTGTTTCTGTTATGATTTGACCCTATAACCCTCATGTCGTCCTCGGGTCAAATTTGACCAGTTTTCAACGTTTTTTTTTATATCAGAAATATAGGAAGTCGAAATAAGCGCCGAAAATGTTGAAAAATGTGACAAAACGTTGGAAAAAAGCGTAAAAAATGTTGGAAAAAGCGACAAACACAACAATAAAAACTTCATCAACACCAGAAGAAAATGCCAAAAATGTTGGAAAAGGGACAAAAATGTTGAAAAAAGCTACCAAAACTTTAACAAAAACCCCCAAAAAATAAAAAAAGAACTTTGAAAAAAGCGACAAAAACGTTGAGAAGGGACAAAAAAGTGTTTTTATATGGTTGATGGGAAGACAACACAAGGGTTAAATAAAATTTAATATTTGGGTCTGAAATCAAGTACCCATTGTTCAACACTATTCAGAATTTAGATTGGTAAATGTGCCCACATTATTATTAGTAGTAGTAGTAGTATTAATTGCATATGTTGTTTAGTTGTTTTATCAACAGAAAGCCTTTCTCTGTTGGAACTGACTGTGTGGTCTGGACTTAGGCTAACCAGATTAGAATTCAGGTAGGAAAAAAAATGTAACCAGGTTAGCCATTAGCATGCTGATGGCAGGGACCGGAGTTATTGCAGTTTCTGTCTGGGGATGCTGTTTGGCGTAGCGCCTGAACTCCACTTCTTCATCCTAACATGCACTGTACAAAATGACGTACAGACCCAGAGATGCATGGACCGATTAATTCGGGCTCATAATTTCCCAGAGTGGGAGCAGGCTTTCCAATACTCCCTCTACAACATGGATTTCCCATTTTGCCAATGGCAAGTGACGTGATATGTCTTTGCTGTTTGCACAAAATTTAGATACATTTTGCCCCCCTGAGAATCATTCCCCAAACTCAATATAAATACAGCTCTCCGTTTCAATAACAGAGGCAGGCAGACAGACAGAGAGACGGAGTAAGACAGACAGAGAGGGATGGAGGGACTCTGGGGACACGCTTGCGTTTACGTTTGCTGCCATTGAAGTTGTCCGAAGCCTGGCTTTGCTTGCCGCTTAATGGCGCTTAATCACAGAGCTCCTAAAATAGGCCATTATATCGGCGCTGAGCTCTAGAATTACACCGAGCCCTCAGGGCCTGAACAACAGAGCTTTTGTTAATAAGCTGCCATTAATCAGATCCATTAAGGAAGCCATTGGTCCAACGGGCGGCACCGCACTTGATAAATACCTCAAGAATAGAAAACAATTTACTCACCTAGTCTAAACCGCAGTTTTTGTGTGTGTTTGTGTGTGTGTGTGTGTGTGTGTGTGTGTGCGTGCGTGTAAAAAAACAGAGAGGCTGGGTGGAACAGGAACCACGCAGGCTGACTAAAGACACCCAGAGGACTGGTAGCAGAGCCACTGTGGGGTAAATATTTCTCGGTGAGTTCAAGATAGAGATTAATACCACGTACTACTGATTATTAGGGGTGGGAAAAAATACATGATCACACATGCATCGTGGTTTTTAAAACCGAATCTTTTCCCTTAAACCGTGACTTTTTTAGAAGTTCTTTTACCAATGATTCGCCTAAATGTTGTCTGTTTATGCGGTACCGCCGATAGTGTACTCAGGAGGCTATTAGTTCATTTTTAACAGGGGGACGGATGTGGTTCATTCACTTGCGACTACCGAACCGCCCTATTAACGACTCTTTCGGTTCTGTAATTTTTAATACCCCCCCTCCATTTATGGTTCTGAGAATATTATAGATCCAAAACAAAACTGACAGAAGGGCAGGAATATACGGGTGGGAGAAAATAATGAGAACGATTTTTAAAACCAATTCTTTCCCTTAATATTTTCTGTTTAAAGGATACGGCCGACGGCGACTACATCATATCCATTTCTGGCAAAACAGACCGAAAGCAGAAAATGCAGAAAATCCATGTTATGTTCTACTTCACAAATGAAATAAATGTCAGACTGACTGACTGACTGACTGACATGTGATGTGCATTTTTCTTATATACTGTATATTGTCTCTAGAAGTGGATTATTCAACTTTTGTTTTTGTTAAAGAAGGAAAAGAAAAGATCCGCAATACTATTTAATCACAATACTTTTAGAATCGGGTACAGACAGATGTGTCTTGTGTGTTTATGTGCTTCAGGTATTTAAATGTTAAATTTTTTTTTTAGTGACTGTTTAAATGCCCTTCTAGGAACAGACATTGGAAATTAGCAATAGCTATAAATGCTGTGATGATGTACATTGGAGATGTGTTGTACAAATTCAATTCAATTAAATTTTATTTATAGTATCAAATCATAACAAGCGTTATCTCGAGACACTTTACAGATAGAGTAGGTCTAGACCACACTCTATAATTTACAAAGCCCCAACAATTCCAACAATTACAGTAATTCCCTCAAGAGCAAGCAGTGCGACAGTGGCGAGGAAAAACTCCCTCTTGGGAAGAAACCTCGGACAGACCCAGGCTCTTGGTAGGCGGTGTCTGACGAGCCGGTTGGGGATATGTTGAACAGTAGCGATAATAGTCAAATTAATAATGGAACAGTGACTTCAAATGGTAGTCGTAGTAGTTCACGTCATATCAGGGCGCTGCAGGGCGTTCCAGGATGTAGCGTGGCCCAGCAGAGCATGGATGGATGTAGCAGGAAGCAGCAGGGTTCAGCAGGAAGCTGCAGGGTTCAGCAGGAAGCAGCATGACATTGCAGGGCACCGCTGAGCTCAGCAGGGAGTGCAGCAGGACCACGGCGACAGCTGCAACTAGGATCTTGGTGCCGACGTTCTCCAAGGAAATACGCTGGGGGAAAAAACATAAGGACTCCGGGGAGTAAACTCCCCAGAAGCTAGGATTAGTAACAAGCATTTCTGGGACGGGATGCACACAAATGGTAATAGAAAGGGAGAGGAGAGCAGCTCAGTGTGTCAAAGGAAGGAAGGAAGTCCCCCGGCAGGCTAGAACTATAACAGCGTAACTAAGAGAGACAGGTCATATGGAGAGGTAGCCTGTTCGGGCTTTGAACTCTCCCCTGCCGGATAGGGCTGTGCTGGCCTGCCTCCCTCTACTTTTGAAAGTAGACAGAAAAATTTCTGTCGTAGAATCTGTCGCCAATCAAATAAACATGAAATGAAAATAAATCGAATCGGCACCCATGTATCGTGAAAGGATCGAATCGGGACTAGAGCATATGGTCCCAGCCCTACTGATCATTACCGAGCTGAAAGAGCAAACATCTGCTAAAGGCGAGACTGTTAAAGCCATGTGTAAGAGTTAATATGGTCTACATGTCTATATGGTCTATATGTGCACTCAGTGATGGACACCCATCAGGCGCTCGCTGTCAGCACAAAGGCTCCTCTGGGGGCAAACGCTGTCCACGCTAATGGGGGTTAATCAAATATCTGGCAACCCTGCTCTCACTAACGGCCGCCGAGACCACAAGTCATTGATCTGCACTTTTTCAATAGCTGACCTCTAACACAACCGTAGAGTCGACAGACTAGCAAAAGCAGCTGATTGAATCGTGCGTAGCTTGCGGCAATAATATTGAAGCATACTCAAATACTCACAGTTTTTATCTTCACAAACTTTCCACCAATCGCTTTCTTTGTGGCTCATTTGAAGCTTTGTATATATGCACTTCCTCTCAACTCTCTTTCTCTCTCTACTTATTACTGCCACTCCTGTTAATCAGTTGTGTCTTTCCCATCAATCTCCCCCTCCTTGCAGCCCCTTCTCTTCTCTCTTCTCTCACCCTCTTCCTCCTCCTTCCCCGTCGTCTCCCCACCCTATCCGTCTCTCTCCAGTCAGCCAGAGACAGATGCAGGGCTCTTCATAGCAGATAAAGCCGCTAATTTCATTAATTATGAACCAATATGTTGCAGTGTGTGTTAGTGTGTGTTTGTGTGTGTGTGTGTGTGTGTGTGTGTGTGTGTGTGTGTGTGTGTGTGTGTGTGTGTTTGTCTGGAGCAATGGGGGGATTTGAGGGTCCCCTGAACTGGCATCTGATCCACTCTGGCATCCAGGGAACACGAGAATGGGAAGGGTGAAGGGAGAGATAGCAGCAGAAGGAGAGGGAAATAAATTAAAGAGAGAGATGAAGGACAAAAGTGAAAGGAAACGGCAGTACAAGAGAAAAGGATTAAGGTAATCTGGAAAAGGCCACGACTTGCTAAACCTGTAGAGAAAGACAGAAGGGAGAGAAAGTGACAGTAGGGCTGGGTATCGCCAATGATCCCCGAATGGATTTTATTCTGATCACAATGTCCGGATTTGATCAACTTTCCGATTTGGTGAGGGAAATTTCAGTTAGAATACCAATTTTGCCTGGATATAAAGGAGATTCTCAGAGAACCTATATTGGGTAAATAGTACAAGCAAAAAAAAAAAAAAATCAACCCTGAGATATTGTATATTTTTTTATTATGCACCAGGTTAATAGTCCACATTAAGAATTGACCCCCAAAAAGTTTGTTTAAAGTACTTTTTACTTAACAGTACTAACATGACAGTCGAGTTGAAAAGGCATATATTACTAACCTGACTCCGCCAGATGGATTGCTTCGCATTTGCTCGGCATATCCATCTGGGAACTTTTGGGAAGGGGCGAAAATACTGGTTAGCTGATTGGATAAACCATCTGTCTATCACCACCTATGTTGGTGATAGACGGGCCAAATCAACCAATCAGATCAAACTCTTGCCGAAACCAGTCAGGAGAAGTGCAAAAACATCTTTTCCTTCGAGAAAATGCCAGACTGATCTGCAAGTAGAAAACTGGAGCTTGCGAGATCAGGACAGTCTCACGAGGCTAATATACTACAAGATCAATTTTGAAATTTTATGGAATCAATATCAGATTACTTAAACAACATTTTAATTGGAGAATGGATTATTTTAACCCAGCCCTAAGTGACAGAATTAATGAGTTCACTGTAGAGACACCAAGCACCAAGTGACTGAGTACAGTATAAATATGTAGTATACATAAACAGTACTGTGTGTTCGTCAGTATAAGTTTTATGATCTGATTCCTCAGTTTTTATGAGCTGTCATTGCTGCACGAGGACTGAAACAGCTGATGTATCAAGGTCTGTATAGGTGTATAAGAGGTGGTAGCGGCGAGGTGAAAGGTTTTCTACTGTAGCACACACAATAATACTGTGACACTGTGATAAAAGTGTCAATGATAATATAGTCTCGCATTGCCAGACCTTCCTCCACAGCACTGCGGAGGAGGGTCTGGCTAGTCCACACAGCATTCTGGGATGGGAGAAAAACGTGCTCTGGTTTATTGACATTTCTTTGAACCAATCAGAGCCACGGTGCCGCTGCAAAATAGCCTCGGGAAGGAATGTGTTTTGGTGGAACATGTGTACGTTCAAAAGTAGTTTTAGTCGTGCAACAGAAAACTCAGATTGGACAGATAGTCTAGCTAGCTGTCTGGATTTACCCTGAAGAGATCTGAGGAGCAGTTAACCATCAAAGTTAGTTAAAGTCCTCACAAATCCACCAAAGGTTAGAACGCCAACACAAAGAAAGCTGGGGGTCAGGGACATGCGGCCGAAAAGAGTAACATCCAGTGGAAATTACACCGGCACCTGAACAATCTGATATTCACTCTTTGCAAACACGTGACCATGACCACGTGACGATGCCATGATGGACGGCAGAATCGTCAGAAGCACAAGCTAAACAGTGTAGTAGACGAGTGGAAAGTTTCATTAGTTTCAATCTCAAAAGTTTAAAATAAATAACACTAAATAAACTGAAATAATAATAGTACTATCTTCTTCTTTATGGCTTGTTCTATTGAACAACAAGTTGTTGTATTTGGAGAAGTTGGAGATCGCAGGATTGGATACCGACCCTTACCTTCTTCCTCCCTCCGTTTTTTGACGGACCTCATTAAATCGCCAAGTCTGCCAGACTTCAGTCCACACGATCTGCACCACTGTGTGGCCAACGGGGTATCCCCATACACTGATGCTGATCTCAAAGCTTTTAAACACATGGAGGATTATGGCGTTTCATAACACCGAGCCAGTTAGCTGCCCTCTGAGCCAAGCTAACTACTGTATAACCCACCAGAATAAAAACAAGACAAACTAATGCTAGCTCTTGGGGGAATTAATGGAGTTGTTGGGGCTTTGTGAATTTTAGAGTGTGGTCTAGACCTACTCTATCTGTAAAGTGTCTCGAGATAACTCTTGTTATGATTTGATACTATGAATAAAATTGCATTGAAAATTGACACAGTTAAAGACAGCTTTGACTCACATGACAGATCACGATCAAACTGTAAATGTGAATAACTTGTAGTAACATTTGAATTTTCCCTTCATATTAAAGGCAACCTCTGAGCAGGCTACTGTATTTCAACAGCTGACTTCGGGTATAAATAACATGTTATCTTGGAAGCTAACGTTAGCTAGCGACCACTTGTTGAGCTCCATGCAGAGTCTGCAGCTAGCAGCAAAGACAAACTCCCAAAAGAACCACATAAAGTGAAACTGAAGGGAAGTTGTGCACCATTCAAATACGAAGACAAACAGAGTCGGTGTGGTCTGTTGTTGTTATTACTTTAAGATAATTAAACTTAACTAACCTAACTAAATAGAGGCGGTTTAGGCAGGCTAATGCGCTAGCATTACGTGGCTAATAGTTAGCTAGCTCTACGTTAAGAGTGATTTAATATGGGCCAGTTTGTGATACATTAAACATCGAAGGAACCTTAGAAGTGTGTTCCCCTTGTTAACACAATGACTCAAACCAGACATAACACAAAGTCTACAGAAGCCCACCGCGCAAGAAATAACCGTTTTATTATATGAGCGAACACGTACATGTTTGGCTTGCCGTCCGTCTACAGCACAGCCCTTCCACCGTCCGTCATGGTGTTCATAATTTGCGGCAGTAGAGCATGACGTCACGTGCAAAGGGTGAATACACTAATGATAATACAGAAAGGTAGAAGTGGCAGGCCATACGTGTCGTGGAGTAGGATCACATAACGCGGGGGTTGCTGGTCTACCGCTGCCTCCATCGGTTAGTGTGTTATTTTATGACTTTGGTGAATCTGAACTAATCATTTAACATGACCAAAGTCACACAATACCACATACTGACTAACTGATGGAGGCAGTGGAAACCAGCAACTCCCGTGTTCTGCATGACTGCAGAGAGCAGAGATAACGGCTTCAGTTCCCCGTCGTAAAGACCTGTCTGACAGCCAGGTAAAGCAGTGAACTTATTCTAAATATAGCGTACATTTAAACTGATAACTGATAATGATGTTTTTAGGTGTCTAAAATGCGTTTAGCTGCTGCCCTCGTCCTCGCAGCAGGACATCGCTTAGCTTCCGTGTCGGTACTCCTGTCTGCTTCGCCAAACTGGGCTAACACACGGACTCTGGAGAAGTACCTACATACAACCACACTTCAAACTAAACCCTTTTAAGGAGTGAACAGGATCTTCCAAATAACCAACCTGTAGTAAAAAAAAACATAAATCAAAAATTTCACCACATCCAAACCAGACTTGTCGACTCTGATAACAGACTTGTCAAACCTGGTCTGTGAGATTAAAACCAAAGCCAGACTGACCCTTTAATTCATCCTTATCATTACAGCCCACTCACACTCGACTTGCAGGGTCACTACATGCTCACATTGTGTGATAACCTTGCCAGTGAGACGCTCTGTTTGTGAACGTTCGTGTCTGTGCCTGTGCTGTCCCTAACAGGTGTGTCCCTCACGCTACACTGCCTCCTGCCTCTTAGCTCCGTCTTTCTCCCTCAAACACACACTCAAACACACACACACACACACACACAGCAACATAATCAGTCGCGCTCACACACACACACACACACACACACACACACACACACACACACACAGAGCAGCCTAATCAGTCGCGCTTCACGTCCAAAAGATGGCACACAGAGTGAGCTGGATAAATAGCCGAGGCGCATGTGTCTTTGGTATTAATAGTAATTGTGTGTGTAAACTGTTTCACATCAGCCCACTCTATTACAACAGCTGCCCTGCAAATCACCACAGGCTGTGGCAGCTGATGGCTTCTGTGTGTGTGTGCGCGCGTGTGTGTGTGTGTGTGTGTCAGACAAAACAGCCTCGATAAGCACATCTGCGCGTTGTTATAGTATACGGCTTCATTTGACACATGCAAGTTTTATTTGACAAAGGTGACCAAGTGCTCTTCTATCGGAGGATTATTGCCATTTCATTGACGTTCCGGATATTGAAGGGAAGCGACAGTATTGGATGGGGTGTGTTGTGTGACTTATACACAAGAGGACGGCCCAGGTTGTTAAATTGTACTCATAAGCCAGTAGTTAAATGTTGGTTAATGATGCGCCCAGAAAACACAGAGAGACAGACAGCAGAGCAACCTTTGGACTCTGCAGAGTGTCCTCAGGATAATCCCTGGTCATAAATATCACCCTATTCACTCTGCACGTACACACATCCATGCACACTATAAAGCAGGCCTCAACAATAAGGCCTGACCTATGGCCCGCCGCGGAAAGTAAAACGCCACGGCAAGTAAATATAACAACCCAAAAAATATCATAATTAATATTATCGTTCTGTTAAAGTGTTGGCATAAAACATGTCTCATGACCAGTTATTGTAGGTTTAGAAACTAAAAAATTCAAATCCTCCAACTCAAACTCGATGACACAGTAGAAATGAGGGTACCTAAAAATATATGCGGTCAAACAAATGACAGATGGAAACCACCGACTCTCCAGTAAGTTCATTATTGCAATCAGATTTGATAGGTTTTTTTTAAATTAATAGCCTCCACTTTCAGTGTGAACTTTAACTCATCGATGACACTGTTCATGATGGGTTTATACATTGTAAATAAAGATAAAATATAACACTTTACTTGAGTCTTTGTCATTATATGATAAGCACTAATAAACCGGGCATGTCCAATCCACACACACGCACACGCACACGTACACACAGGTTTGTGGCACTATCTTTGTGGCGACCCCTCATTGACATAATGCATTCCCTAGCCCCTTACCCTAACCTTAACCCTTACCCTAACCTTAACCATCACAACTAAATGCCTAACCTTAACCCTTACCCTAACCTTAACCATCACAACTAAATGCCTAACCTTAACCCTTACCGTAACCCTAACCATAACCTAATTCTAACCCTAATCCTACAACCAAGTCTTAACCCTCAAACAGCCCTTTAAACTTGTGGGGTCCAGCATTTTTGCCCCGCAAAGCTGTCGGGACCCCACAAGTATACCGGTTTTTGGAACCCACGAATATAGTTAAACAAGAATATATATACACACACACACACACACACACACACACACACACACACACACACACACACACACACACACACACACTGCCGTGGAGAGGTCCTGTGGTCCATAAGGGTCAGTGGTGGTTGTTAGAGTCGTTGCTACACAAACACAACCCGCCCTGGCCACAGACGCCTAGCCATGCCTCATGATTAGCATTGCCTGCTCCATGCTTTTGTTTTTTGCTTTGTTTGTTTGCCACTGTGCAGAAATATTTCTGTGGAATCTCGCGTGATTGCACCATAGGTTAGCGACACCCATCTATTACAGCAAAGAAGAGCCTTGTATTTAGACTGCCTCCGCGGCGGCTATATTTATCAGCGCATGCCTAGCCGGGGCCAGACGCAGGCACCGGCCGCTCCACTTTACTGCTGAGCTTTCCCCACACATTCCTCTACAGCCATCACGATGCACGTCTAAAACTGGCATGACGATGAACACCAGTTCCACAGATCAGTGTGGGTGTGTCGTGCATGAAGAGAGTTAACATTTATTCACATTCCTGTACAATTTTGAGGTACTTAACTTGAGTATTTTACATTTTCTCTTCTACATTTTAGAGGGAAAATTGTACTTGTACCACCACATTTTTCAACAGCTGTAGTTACATTGCTAAGATATTACTTACAAAGCATATGATTAACTGTATGTTATGTAAATGTATGTTAGATTAAACTGCACTCCACTAAAACAATGAAAGGCAATTACAGTTTCCATTCTGGGAGGGGCCTTTATGCATATTTTAGGACTTTTTCCTCACAATATTTACTGTAAGTGTGTTTCACCGACCACACTACAACCCATAATAAATTTATTCAAAACGCTGGATGCGAATAAAAGCTGATTTTACAGGAAACGTTAGAAACCAAGAATAAAAACTGTCCACGTGTAGAAACATCAGACACGAACATCTGGCAAATCATCTCCCGTCTTTGGCTAGATGTAGAATCATATAGAGTCAATATTAGACCGTCCATCTCTCATACAATCAATAAAAAAAAATCCATTCACTGGCAGCTTTGTGGAAATGCGACCAAATCACTGAATACTGCCTGTAAAGAATATAATGTTTAATGCATGGAATAGACAGGCGGAATTTTCCTACATGAAAGTCGCAAATTTACAAGTAAAAAGAAAACACATATTTCTTTGAGATTATAAAGTAATAAATGTAGTTCCTGACACACAAAAGCTATCACCTCATCCAGATCAGTATGGTTTTTTCTTCTGAACAGGCCCAGCTCACAGTAACCTCTCTTCACTCTTCAAAGTCGGGATGTTTACGATGAAATGCTGATTCTGGGCTAGAATCACAAGCATTTATTTATTGCTAAATCCGATCGCAAAGTTTATTTTGATTAGGTCATCCACTGCGGGCATAATACGCGGCAAGCTGTGGCGTCTGTGGTTTGATGAGACTAATCCTACCTTGCAAAGTGAAGCGATTTTTTTCATGTACATTTACGGCTTTAATTTCAGAAATTTTGAGTTCTTTATCGGAATATAACCCCCCTCTCCCGACTTCATACCTAAAGGACAGCTTTTAAATAATTGTGAAAAAATAACTGTTTATTTTTCAAGTATAGGGAGATGGGAGAGGCAGGTCATTCTAGTTTTTTTTTTTAACCAATTGTCCTAATACGCCATAGTAGCTTTCCCCTCATCTAGAACACATATTGAAAGGTGGTTGACTAACACTTTGGATGCTAAAGCAAAATGTTATACATACAAATGCTGGCACATAGTGAGGTGTAAGTAAGTCGATGGATATGCAATACATGATCAGAGAGAAAAGATCACTGCTGAGATGGTGTAAAGAGTCGATGGTGTAATGAGTCAATAAACAGTTAGTCTAGTGGTCTAGTTAGTGAAGTAGTATCAGTTAAAACACAATATATACGGATAGACAGTCTAGATAAAAAGTGTAGTGAGGAGTCAATACACAGTTAGTGCAAGTTGCGGTCTATTAAGTGAGGTAGATCAGTAATAAGCAGTAATATGAATGCTGAACACAACAAACTAGTCTGCAGTAGCATGTGCCGTACGTGTGTGTCAATTGGATAAGTTCTCAAGGTGATGTTTGATCTCATGACAGTTGAGGGTAAAAAAGAAAAGACTTTGGAGTACATTTTGGTTGCTAAAGAGCGCCTGTGTTACTGCATGGCTTCAGTGCCCGGCCCATTATCGCCTCACACAACCCAACACACTCTTGTTTACCATGTTTGCAGGCGCTGATTCCCTAAATAATGCAGGATACGGGGGAAGTGAGGGATTGACTCTGTGTGTGTGTGTGTGTGTGTGTGTTTTGATGCATTTCTCTGCATTTGTGTAAAGGTAAGTTTCTCTGCATGTGTGTAGATATTCACATGTACGTATGTATGACTGCATGTGTGCGCGTGTGATTGCATTTGCACGTGTGCGTTTGTGGCCAAGTGAAGCTAAAAACCGAGCAAAAATATTTTTCTTTTAAAACGACAGGGTCAAAGAGGGAGGAGGCGAGAGCTGAGGTGAATCAAGCAAATCATCCCGTTGACTGAAAAACGCACTCATTATGTGCAGTCATGAATAATTTTGTACCAAAACACTAATTTTGCATTAGACTTACAGTACGCTGATTCTTTCTGCAGCTCAGGAATATTCATACACTCGTGGGGATATTTTTTTTTTCTATCCACCACACCGTGTTTTTGCCCATTTAGTGATGCTTTCCCTGGCACACAGAGCGCCGTCGTGAATATAGGTCATATACGCAGTGGGCTCACCGGTGGCACTAAGGATGGCGCTGCAAGTCTCCAGGCGACAGCACCAGTACCAAGGGAGTCTCCTCTGCTTGTGTGTACACACACACACACACACACACACAAAAAAAGTGACTAGCGCACCACATTGCTATTAATACAGCCACAGCCATTTTAATATTTAATTGCGTTGATGGACTGCATCTGTGCTGCTCTGTGATGCAAACATTATTATACATACTAAGTGGCTTAATTGTAATTAGAGCTGAAAATTTAATTAAACTCAACAATAAAAGGAGATCGCAGCATCCCCCCCTCCCATCCCCACCCCCCACCCCCCCCGAGCAGACCCTTTCTTCCCCCTCGTTGCATTTTAACTCCTTCCGTGCTGCAGAGCTGCTCTTGTCCAGATGCCTCGGCTCGGTCGGTTGCTTTCATTACAGACCACAGTGTCAAACTGATTGAATCAGCGTTTTCAATCTGATGCTTTGAATACAACACTTCAGGTCAAATATTAAAGCTGAATTTGGAAAATGTGTCCTGAAATGTGACTTTATGCTCTGTCCCTAAAAAAGCATGAGAAACACTGTCAACCTTGGAACCTGGAGCAGCTTCTGCCTCAGGACTTCCTTCAAGTAATAGATTGACATTTTGGAAGATTTTCATTCTTGCTAAGAGTTAGATGAGAAGATCAATACCGCTCTCATATCTGTCCGTTAAATATGAAACTATAAATCAAACTAAAAATTACACTCAGAGAGCGCAGACCTCCACCAAGGCCAATGCTGCATTCACGTGTTCCTCGGATGGTCTCATTTCCAGCGCTGGGAGGTTGTTCTTCCGACTTCAGCGTGTTCGTGAGCTTTAAGTCTTAGGGCCCTATTTTAACGATCTGAAACGCAAGTATCAAACGTGAAACGCAAGTAGCTTTGTGGGCGGATCTCGGCCGCTGTTGCTATGATACCGGCGGGATAAATGACTCTTGCGCCTGACGCAAATCTAAAATGGGTTCGTCTGAAGTAGCTAGGTGTGGTTTGGGCGTAACGTGCAATAAACCAATCAGATCGTCATCTCTCATTCCCTTTAAGAGCAGGCGCGCTTGTTCCATGGCGGATTGCTATTATGACGGCGGATCTGCCTGGCGCACGCCAGCGGGAGCTGTCCGGGATGCAGCAAAGTCATAAATACCCGTCTTGACCGGGTGGCGATGTTGCTGCGGCCTCTCGGGCGCATCTCCTCAAGTCTGGAGAGGATTGCTGCAGCCATGGAGCGTGGGCCTCCAAACGCACCATCTGCTCCTGTTGTGCCCCTTCCTCCTCCCCCCCACTCCATCTCCGTCCACCCGCTCCACCAGGAGCACATCGCACATAACTCTCGGACCAGATCCCGCCGGAGTGTCCAATCCCGCCGTAGTTCAACATCACGTCTCCTTAAGTCCTCTAATATTTCCTCATTTATGTCATCAAAACATCCATGATTCATGGAAATGTTGTGTAAAACACAACAAGCCACAAAGAATGCTGGGACTTTTTGAGGACTGTACTGTAAAGTGCCTCCTGATCTATCCAAACACCTGAAGCGCATTTTCAGTAATATTTTTCCTTGTAATTATGTATGGTTTGCAAAAATGGGAACTGCTGCGTCCGTGTAGACGAGAGAAGCAAAGTGTATGTGCGTTGTGCACACGCTACATTATGGCCAAGCATGCGAAATAGGCCAAAATAGCATCTGAATAACGCGCCACTGACTTTAGACTAGCACCACTGACTTTAGACTAGCACCACTGACTTTAGACTAGCACCACTGACTTTAGACTAGCACCACTGACTTTAGACTAGCACCACTGACTTTAGACTAGCGCCACTGACTTTAGACTAGCAACACTGACTTTAGACTAGCACCACTGACTTTAGACTAGCAACACTGACTTTAGACTAGCACCACTGACTTTAGACTAGCACCACTGACTTTAGACTAGCAACACTGACTTTAGACTAGCGCCACTGACTTTAGACTAGCACCACTGACTTTAGACTAGCACCACTGACTTTAGACTAGCAACACTGACTTTAGACTAGCACCACTGACTTTAGACTAGCAACACTGACTTTAGACTAGCGCTACTGACTTTAGACTAGCACCACTGACTTTAGACTAGCAACACTGACTTTAGACTAGCGCCACTGACTTTAGACTAGCGCCACTGACTTTAGACTAGCGCCACTGACTTTAGACTAGCGCCACTGACTTTAGACTAGCACCACTGACTTTAGACTAGCACCACTGACTTAAGACTAGCACCACTGACTTTAGACTAGCGCCACTGACTTTAGACTAGGTTTTTCCTGGTCTGTGGCGGAATTGTTTTCTGAAACTGCAAAATAGCACCAGAGAACGTTTACACCTGAACACTTCTCCTCTTTTCGCTGAACCGCCCCCCCGGGAACGCAAATACATTCCCTAATTTACCAACGTGCGTCTGTGGAGGGAAAAGTCAGCTGTGCATCGAGTGCAAAATAGGAATGATACATGCGTCGGTGTACAAAGGCAATTGCACTGAGTGCAAGATAGGGCCCTTAATGTGGAAAACAAAATGGATGCTACGAAGAAGATGTGTTGTATTTTATTGCTCAGAGCATTTAAACAACTCCTTAATAGCAGTTTCCAGAAGAGCAAAGGAAAAGGATTAGGTGAGAGATTAAATATTTTTTCAGGATTATGCTGACACCACATGAATGCAGTACAAGTGTCCTATCTCTAAGATAACAAAAGTGAAAAGTAATTTGTGTTTGCCCCCTGTGATTCAGATCCGCTCCAAAATGTAATGGGTTCTCCTGCGGGCAATGCTACACCCTTCCACCAAGTTAATGAAAATTGAGCCAGGAGTTTTTCCGTAATCCTGCTGACAGACAGACAAAGCAAAAAACAGCAAGGCTTGCTGTTTCCCCTGTTTCGAGTCTTTAAAGGTCCAGTGTGCAGGAATTTCTCCCATCTCTCACTCAACTCTCTCACACCACGCAGTTCAAAGTACGTATTACAGCTACGGTAGCCTTCACGCTTCAAAACGCCTCTTGCTCTTTTCAATATCCTTTTTCTTTTTTCAGGGCGAAGAAGAAGAAGACTCCTGTTCCTGAAATTTGGATTTTGAATATGTGTTGTCCTCCATGTTTCCTTCTTCAAACTCCCGGGGCCGGGAAGCTACGATACCCATTAGCAGCATTAGCAGTATGTCCTGTATGTCCCTTACCAGCTAACGTATTTCAAGATGGCGCATGAATATCGAGCATCTACCCAAGTTCATGCAAATGCAAATGTAAAATTTCAAACCAAAAGGAATACTTGGAATTGATGGTGGTGGTAAATATTCATGAAAATGGACAAGTAGGTGAACGGACAACACAGATTTTGATAATGAACAACTAAACACATTACACACTGGGCCTTTAAGCTATAAACTAAGACTCTCCTAGCTGTAGCTTCATATTTAATGAACAGATATAAGAGAGAGGTGTCAATCTTCTCATCTAACAAGGCGAATAAGGGTATTTCACCAAAATGTCATACTATTCCTGTCAAACAAAGCAAAGCAGGATGATATCTCCTCATCATAGGTTACATGTGTCTATGAGAGGTGAGGAGAAATTAACCAGAGTGACTTTCAATTTTCAGGTTGTTTAATTTGAATCCTTTTTAAAGGCTTGGAATGTCAAAACTATCTAACATTTTTAACAGAAAAAGGAGGCAAAAATGTAAGAAAAGTTCCATATTCATTCATATTAGTTTGGATAGCAAAAATACTATAATATTTCCTATCTTGTTCTTATGACCCCTTAGATTTATTATAGGACCCTACAGGGGTCCTGACACCCCTAGTCTCGCATGCCATATCTTTCTCCACAGCACTGCAAAGGATGGTCTGGCCCCTCCACATATACACTCCATTGGATTTCTTTAAATCAATCACAATCATCTTGGGCGGCGGCGCTCAGCTCCAGACGCAGTAACGGTGGCTCTGCAAATTGGTCTCGGGAAGGAACTTGTTTTGGTGGAACATTTGCACACCGCAAAAGAAAATGCCACATCCAATATTAAATTAACTGTTCAAACAATACAGTAACGTGAGCTATTTAAATTAGCTGATACATGGTTAAACCTCATTGGCTCTTACCAGTGTATGTCAGTGTGTACTTCCACAGCAGTCCTCTCCAGTCAGTCCCAAAATGTCCCAGTTAGAGAGGAAATGCCGTAAACATATTCTTTGTACATTTTTACAATCATTCCCCGAATTAACCAAGCAGGCCTGCCTTGTTTTTAGCGTGTAGCTTGCTAGCTCTAAGTTTGTTGATGTATCCAGAGACCAATGGAGTTTGATACGTTGTCGATCCGGACTGTGACACCTCAGATTGGGACCCACTGATCTAGAGGCACCGTTGAACTCTTTTTCAGTGATTCTGTCGCTCAATACATCACAATAACTCAGACTTAAGACTACAATACATCACATGCACGGAGTGGATGCATGCAGCAGTGGCCGTCTGGTGGTGTGTATTATTCATCAGGAACGAGGCGAGTCGGTGTGGAGTGTTTGCGGCCTGGAGTGTAAACAGCTGTGTGTTGCTTGACATGCTTTTGCACTCTCAGCTCAGCGTTAGCCGGGTCTGTTGGTACTGATCAGACTAGAGCTGAGGCGACAGGACAGCCTGCCAAACAACAACCACCACGGGCCTGGCCCTGCCCCAACACACACACACACACACACACACACACAGATAAATATGAAACAAAGACACATAAACACACAGGCTGAGGCCCGAGCAAAAAATCAACACAGCTTTACAGTAATACATAAAAAAATGAACAGACCTCCCGTCTGTCTTGGTTTTTGTTTCAGGTTACACGACTCTTCTCAAGCTGCAGGCTCCAAGTCTGGAGATAATAGTCGGGTGGAGACCGGAGGGCATTTTCTTCAATAAACTCAGAACAAAGACGCAACAATGATTTCATGAGGACCGGATAATGTGGTACTCAAGTTATGTCTACGATACGCAAGAAGACTCTGAAAAGACTTTGAAAAGACTAAAGTGTGACAAAATCTCACATCTAAAAGACAATCTGTCATGATGTCACTGAGTTTTTAGGCACAGACTAGAAGATTTTACTACAAAGGCTTAAAACTTACGATAATCGGAACATCAAGACAGGAAAAAAGACTGACTTAAGACAGCTCGGACTGAGTTTTATGACCACCCACGATTGAGACGACGGGACCTAACTCTAGCAAAAACTCTCATGATTTCATTCCCATATTGGAAATTTGTCTGCGACAGCGGACTCGCTTGAAAAGTCGGTGTAAGGTCGGCATTAGTCTATAAACAAAGAGAGATAGTGTGACTGTGTGTATCAGAAATATGTGGAAAAACTTGGAATTTTCTTTTACTTCTAAATCTTTTTAGCCTTTTGTGATAGAAAAATGCAAAGAAGAACATTATCTGTAGGGTGATTAAGCATGTTGTCAATGCACAGTCCTTTTGCAGAATAAATGTGTGTGTGTGTGTGTGTGTGTGTGTGTGTGTGTGTGTTTTTTACTTGTAGTATACTTGTGGGGTCTGCACAGCCTTGTGGGGCCCAAAATGCTTGTGCCCACATGTGTAAAGGGCTGTTTGAGGGTTAAGGCTTGGTTTCAGGATTAGGGTTAGAATTAGGTTATGGTTAGGGTGAGGGTAAGGGTTAAGGTTAGGCATTTAGTTGTGATGGTTAAGATTGGGGTAAGGGTTAAGGTTAGGCATTTAGTGGTGATGGTTAAGGTTAGGGTAAGGGGCTAGGGAATGCATTATGTCAATGACGTGTCCCCACAAAGATAGTAAAAGAAATGTACTCCTGTGTGTGTGTGTGTGTGTGTGTGTGTGTGTGTGTGTGTGTGTGTGTGTGTGTGCTTCGCAAATTCAGCCCATTTGCACTGCTGGTACAAAGATAACTGCAATTAGGCCAAGCAGGCAATCAGCATGGACACCATAAAACAGCTAGGACCTCTAAGTGGGGACGCCTCTTTACATGAAGGTCAGCTCATTAAATTAACAAGAATTTGCTGTACACGGACTGGAGGTAAAGTCATGCAGAGAGCAGCGTCTACATCATATAAAATATTTCAACTTCTTGAAGAGAAGAAGTGGAAAGGAGTTAGAATGACTGACAGCGGGGAGAAAAGGAGACAAAGATGAAAAAGGGAAGTTAAATTGGAGGAACAGAGTTAAGGAGGAGGAGGGCAGCGTGGAGAGGCGATGTTTGGAAGGAAAGGTTCAAATCGATGCAGGGACTAATGTATTCAATGCCCACTCTGTTTACAGAGCAGGCAGCGAGCCTGATGATATCCAGACTTTTGGCAACTATCGAATGAAAACCTTCCACCAACTGCCTTTAATGCTCGTCGTGTCGAGCGGGTTTTGGTCAAAAGCCTCAGCTCTGCAAACGCCATGTGAACAAGCAGTTTCAGGGAACTCCACTGTGTGCTATAGAGCGGGAAGAACTCCAGTGTAGGGATGTTAATTATTTACCATTACGCTAACGACAATAAGAATGTTGACCGATTAATACTAGCTGTTAAAAACAATATTATTGAAATAGAAATTGAAAGTTTTTGCACTGTAAAAGAAAAATAGGCTATAGAATATACTTCTTAACTGTTAGGTAACTTGCTAGTGAAAACATAGCATTGCAAAAAGTTTGCAACGCAAAAATAATCATTCTAATATGTTGGGAAAAAACATTAATTGAAATGAACCGGACTGCTTGGTGGAAATGAGGCTCCCAGCCGGTTCTGCGGTCCACTTTGGGAATCTCTGAGGAAACTTTAGGCTCTAGCACGCAAATTTGGACAAGCAAATAAAATGGTGGACAGTAAATATAATATACTCAGTAAGCGATTTGGGGGGGACATAATGCATCCCCTTGCTAACCCCAGCACGGTGGCCCAATGCACTTTAATAAGTGCTTACACCCACCATGCAAGTTTAATATATTTAAAAAGTTGTGATCTACTTTATTTTATCTGTTTTATCTTAAAAAGTATCAATATACCTTGCCTTTACTTACAATGTGTCAGTAGACACACAACAATATATTTGAAATAAAACTATCAATGTTCATATGAGTAGTTATTACTATGTGATTATTGTGTACATGAAGTGTTATAAAAGTGAGTTGACATACACAATCAATGTGAGTAGTTATGTCTGTGATTGCTGTATTACACAATTCAACTTCATAGCCTCGGCGCTGCAAAACAGATGATTTTACATGGTTTAAAAATGCCAGAATTAGAGCGCCTGATTAGCTCACCTGGTAGGGCGCCCATATAGAGGTTTACTCCTCGACGCAGAGGCCGGGGGTTAGACTCCGATCTGCAGCCCTATGTTGCATGTCATTCCCCTTCTCTCTCTCCATTCAAGTCTAAGCTGTCCTATACAAATGAAGGCATTTTGTCTTTTTTAAATGCCAGAATTAGCCAAAAGGCTATTTTCATCTGTAGTCCCCTGGCCTCGATGTTAAAAAGGGCTTTTTAAAATACAATAACATATAAAACTGATAAATCCGTGGTGCTGTCGGTGAGGCTGAAGTAGCAGACAGATTTGTAATTGCAACTTTTCCTCTGAGTCCCAGTCTCTAGTTTTCGAATCATCTCCCCCTTTGTGTTCTTCTTTTGGGACACTACCGCTAATATGTACTATCGCTACTATCGCTTATAGAAGAGAATGGAGAAGAAGATATTATTTTAAAAGTGAAAACTGTGGCTGGGCGTTGTGAACCTGGAAACATCAAACTTTCGAGTAGAAAGTGGTGAAAAAAGAAAAAAAAAAACATTAAAATAAACATTAAATCAAAGGTGCGTCCACCAACAAAGCTCTGTAATCCGAATGGATCCAGGAAGTACCTTTCAGCATCATTAGCTAATTGAATCTAGTATTGATTCCATATCAGTAATAAGTGATATATGGGGCTCATATTAGTTATATTAGGTTAAATAGGCAGCCATAAGGTCATGTGCAAGGAGACATTTCGTATTCAGTCATAAATTGATCTGCCATGTTTTATTAGAGTGGTGTGTTGCAGCGGCTGTGGATACTTATTAAACGCACAGGGTGGTTGATGCAGTGCAGCAGGTAGTGGAGGCATTTTCTCATTCTAATTTATGTAATATAGTTTTTATAAAGCATGTTTCTAAAGATGGGTAACCAAATGCTTATCCGTCTCGTAAGACAATTTGAACTGTGCTAAACAGGAAAAACAGATAAAATAACGGCGCCTGATGAAAGAAAAACATATTCGAAAATTATTTTAAAGTGCAAAAGAGAGAAAAAGGTTTCAGGAGCAATTTTCCAAGCCATCTACTATTAGCTGCAGCAATTCATCGATTTGTCGATTGACAGAAAATGAATCAGCAACTATTGTTAGTAAACGATTATTTGCCTTTTTGTCAAAGCAAAAATGACAAACATTACCTGGTTTCAGCTTCTTAAATGTGTTGATTGGCTATTGACAAATGAACGTGTTTACATTTTGCACCGCATACTTAAACATTTCAATTGAAGGCATCACAGGCATTTTGTCACTATTTTAAAATCCCCCCCCCACTCAAAAATCTGTTTTTCTTCTTGTCCCTACAGTTGGATGTTTGAGCTTCACTGTGCAGAATGAAGATTGTGCAGTTTGACACAAGAAGGCTGCTTTAACATTTTATCTGCTGAAAGTGGAAGGTTTCTCTCTGCTCATGTAAAATCTTTAAGGGGTGGGCCTTGAAGCATGATATCTGATACCTCATCATACCTTTCAAAGTCAATCCTCCAATATGTACATATGTTGTATATATGTCTTGACACAAAAGTTAAAAAAAATTCATAGATTAAACGATTACTTGGGAAAATAATCAGCAGATCAATCGATAATGAAAATAATCATTACAGTAGCTGAGACCTGCTATCTATCTATTGTGTGATTACAATTTTTACAATTGGCTTGAGTTGTTTCGAAGAATCAGCAGAAAATAAACTGTGTGAAGGGTGGCACAAAAAAAAAAAAAAAAAAAAAAATCATAAAAAATAACCGGGCTGATACTCTTCTTGTAATTTTGTCCATTTTTATAGTCTGGTCAAGGTTTAAGGTGCATAATAACCAAGGCTGCGATGTGTTTTCCATGTGTTTATGACGGGTGAGTGTGATGTATTGGCAGACGACGATGTTGTTAATGACAGCGCTGTTTTATGAGTGGTGTCACTTGTCAACTAGAGTGTAACCAAACCCACACTTTGACCCCTGATGGTGTGACACAAATGTGACTGCAAGCATCACTGTATGTGTACATACAAGTCCATACAACGCATTTTTGTGAACGGGTTCGTATGATGTTGTACAAAAACGTATGCACACCCATAAGTATGATATGCTGCGAAATTAAGCGACCGCCGGCTGGTCAAATGACGACTGGGGAGGCCGTCACTAGTCAATTATGGCCGACAAAAAGTGACTTTGAGCGTCATGCAGCGGCGACAGTTAAGTTTAGGCACCAAAACGACTAGTTAAGATTAGAAAAAAGATGGAGGTTTGGATCAAAACCATCCCGGGACACGAACATGCGTTTCCTGTGTAAAAATCTTGCATATGCTCCGGGATGCTCCATGGTGTTTTAAGCCCCCAACGTCTCCTTCAAGGCACCTAACCCTAACCTTAGCCCTAATCCTAACCATTGCCTAATCCTAGTGCCTTTCAGGCAGCGTTGCCTGGAAGGAGATTTTGGGGGCTTATAACACCGATAAACCTCCGGGACACAAACTTCGCTTCCCACCTTGAAAGTCCTGTGTAAGATAACCTGTGAAATTAGTTGAGCGCTGGCTGGTCACGCGACGACCGGAGAGGCTGTTGCTAGTTGATGTTAGCCAACAAAAAGTGACTGTGACCTGGGTACAGGGCACCCTGAGCTGCCGGGCATTTCAGTTGACCTTACAGTTAAGTTTGGCCGAGAAAAAGTGAGCATCATGCGTAACAGTTAAGTTCAGGCACGAAAACAACTGAAAGATTCCAAACATTCCCAGGACACAAACATGCGTTTCCTTGGTGAAATCCTGACGCAAACTGCGTGAAAGCCCCGTGTTTTATGACTCAGCCACCCGACCCTGACCTCCTCCCTACGCGGTCTACAGCGCTCCCATACAGCCGCAGTCAATGTGGTGCGTACAGCAATGAATACGTGATATACAGCACATTCGGATTATGGCGCTTTACTTTTCGGAGCTATATGTACAAATGGTTTTCTGAGAACAGCCTGGCCCATAATGTTCAACACTGCGCCTTAATCAACATTGCTCAATGTAATTTGACCATTTGTAAGCATTACCGGATTAGTGTGCCCAATTATCTGCCATCCTAAACGCTGATATGAACAAATGCTGTATCCATAACCTGGACTTAATAGACGCATGTTGGGTTGATGTATCACACAGCTAATTTCGTGATTACATTTTCAGTGGCCAGACCTTTTCCTGTCTGCTAATTGCAGCAGGTTAAGCAGCAAGCAAGGCAATACCAATCTATTGGGTCATGTTCCAAACACAGAGGTCTGTTCTCTGTGTGTACTGGCCTCCATCAATCAATCCTCAATGATGTACATGGTGTGTGTGTGTGTATGTGTGTGTGTGTGTGTGTGTGTGTGTGTGTGTGTGTGTGTGTGTGTGTGTGTGTGTGTGTGTGCGCGCGCGTGTGTGTGTGCGTGTGCACGTGCACACGTGTGTGCATTTGCACATCATTCCCTGTGAACTCTCGCCTCGTCCTATTGATAGCTCTCATATGACTACCGTCTATAAAGCAGCATCTCCATTAAAATGAAATACATGTTCAGCAGTACCTCTTTACAACTCCAGTAAAAATAAAAGTGTTTTACAGCGTTATTGTTTTCAGGCAGTCGGTAATGATAGTGATGAGGAGGTATTTTATGGGTATTTTATGGGGGTCGTCTTTATGGAGAATCTTGTGGTTATAGATAATAAAGGGACAGATTCTCACGCTATCTCCTGACCGGATGTGACCTGGGGTTTAAAATGTGCGTTATTAGGAGACCATCCTCCCCCGAAAAATGCTCCCAGAAGCCGTTTCTACAAGCAGCAATTACAAACAATATTTATGTGGCTGTAATAGTTATGACAGGAGCAAAGCAAGAAGTAAGGTGACATTTCCGCGTAAGGATGTAGGTTGGGGTGGTGAATGGGTCAAACCAACTTCTAGGTGGGGTGACGATCTTTTACTTAAATAAAAGTACTAATACCAAACTGTGAAAATACTCCACTACAAGTAAAAGTCCTGCATTCAGAAACATTACATTACTAAATTGATGTATCAGCTAAATGTAGTAACTGCAGATGAAAAGTAGCCTTTTGGCTAACTCTGGCATATTGACAGAAATGTTTATTAATATGCATCTGTCCCTGTAATAGTTGAAGAACACAAAGTACGCACTGTGCAGTAAAATGTTGCCTATTAAAGATGTTGCCTTGACTATCCTCCCCCGAAACCACACTTTCATCCGGGAGAGCGGGAGTTCGAGTCCCGTTTGAAAATAAAAGTAAACTGCAACTGTTTGTTTTTTTTAACTTCACGCATGTCATGTCAGCGCCACGTGCGTAACCGGAACGAAGTAACGTCTGATTTGAACCCAAACAACGATCCGTTAAAGACGTGTTTAAAATCGCGACCTTTACGTTCAAAACCGAGCCCGACGTTATAGATATGATGTTGTATTTTCTGCCACCGCTTGGGGTGCTATTTTATACACCGCTCCTGTGGGTCGTATTAGAGCATGAGTCAAAACTCAAGGCCGGCAGGCCAAATCCAGCCCCTCGGAGGTTTTGATCCGGCCTGCATATCAATTAAGGTTCACAATAAATTTTGGCCCACATAGTTGTGCGCAGAAACCAAAAAGACAAGAAACTGTTACGTGTTATTACGAGACACTCAAAATTTACCGGCTTTGACACTCAGAAATTCTCACAGAAGCAGTGAGTTTGCATATCCAGACCTGTGAAACAGGTTGTTGTCAAATATGTCATCATTGTTTTGCTTGATTTGCTAAACTCTATGAAGGAACTTTTTTTGCTGACTTTTTTGGGGGCTTCATGTCGACCAAACTGTAAGTAACAAAGCTATATGAGACATGCAACAATACAGTCAAAAAATATATGACTTTCGATTAAATCGAAGCATGTTAATGAACTAAAAATATCTGGCCCTTAATGTGATTCTCATTTTCTAGTGTGGCACTTAGTGAAGTTGAGTTTGACACCCCTGTATTAGAGGGTAGGAACAGACGACCCAGCTTGTCTTTTGATTAGGAGGACTTGTTGTTTATTAGACAAACATGATTGAAACTTGAGGACAAACTCTAAACTCAATCGGTCTCTTCTTAATCAAAATATTCATTACCACCCACTGACTCCATTATTTGAGCTTTTGAGCGGATAAAATCAGATAAAATCAGCTTCTGATTAACCTTATCCTTATTTTGCAACTATTGATTTTCACTAACTGGGAGCAAGACTTACTGAGCTCTTTGCATGCAAACTTTTCATGCCGTTCTGCCGCTCTCACAGGTATCTATTAGAGAATCTGAGCTCCGTTTTCTCAATAGCATGTCAATAACTCAAGTGGCTGAGCGAGTGGTTTCAAAAGGAATGAAGGAACCTCTAATGCTTCTATTAATGCCTGTATATATATTTTACAAAGAACATACAGTATTTACACATAAGTGGCTCAGAATCTGCATGAATTAATGACAAGCATCAATGATCAAAAGTCCAATTCAAAGGGAATTGCATTAATCACTATTATTTAATTCATATTCATTTAAAATGCAGAAAACCAATAAATGATTATGAATGTCTATCATTAGCTGGTTGTTTTTTTCCTGATTGAGATCTAGGCTTCAGACCGGGCTACGTGTCAGAATAACATCTCCGAATATAACTGACACCAACTGAACTTTATTCTAAAGATTAATGACTTTAAAGATACTTTCTACAGCAGTTCATTCACTGATTTAAACATGCATTCAGTCAGTCAAACATCCATCTTCTCATTAGAGTATCTGTTGCTGCCAGGGCAGTAAACGTATAGCTTCCTTCTTTCGCCAAAATTCATAAAAATGAGTTATTAAAGACGTCATAGAAGGCAAGATTATGTGCAACACCTTTAAACATAACGCAATTCAAACTGCTTTGCATTGAAGTGCAATGAATTGTGCATGATAAAGAATAAAGGAATTGACAATACAGTGCATACATTATAAAAGGTCTCTTAAAACCTTTTAAAAAGCAGTTTCAAACAAAAGATCCAATCCAAAGTGGAGCAAATGTTCAGGTCTTTCAGAAGTTTGTTCCCAATATTTCATGCATGAAAATTTAAAAGCCACTTCGCCACATTTTGTTTTAAATCTCAGAATAAACCACTCAACCTTTTTTTAATTTCCACCCGAGGGAGTTCATAATGCAGAAGAGGATCGGAGATGCGTTTGGGCAAGTTATAGTATTAGTAAGCAATAATAGTACCAATAGAGTGAGCACTGCCTTTTGAATCCTCCGTATTTGGTACCACAAACAATGATCTTGTGATTGTTGTAAATCATGAACTGTTTAGTACATTGGACTGAGCCAACAACTGTCTGATCATGTGTTTTCTCAGTTTGAGCAGAGACAAATGCAATATGACAAGTGACTAAATTATAGTAATACTTATTGTGCGTGTGTGTGTGTGTGTGTGTGTGTTTGTTTGTGTGTGTGTGTGTGTGTGTGTGGGGGGGGGTGTGTGTTTAAGTGTGTGTGTGTGTGTGTGTGTGTGTGTTTAAGTGTATGTTTGAGTGTGTGTGAGACAGAGAGTGTGTGTGTTTGAGTGTGTGTGTGTGTGTGTGTGTGTGTGTGTGTGTGTGTGTGTGTGTGTGTGTGTGTGTTTTCTTGTTTAACTATATTCGTGGGGTCCAAAGACCGGGAGTTCCGACAGCTTCTTGGGGCCAAAATGCTGGACCCCCCAAGTTTAAAGGGCTGTTTGAGGGTTAAGACTTGGTTTTAGGATTAGGGTTAGAATGAGGTTATGGTTAGGGTGAGGGTAAGGGTTAAGGTTAGGCATTTAGTTGTGATGGTTAAGGTTAGGGTGAGGGGCTAGGGAATGCATTATGTCATAGTGCCACAAACCTGTGTGTGTGTGTGTGTGTGTGTGCGTGTGTGTGTGTGTTTGAGCCTATCAAAGCTATCCTGTGAAACACATACGTATCCTTTCTTGAGGACCTCCAAATAAAAGCCAGACCACTGTGTGTTTTGACGAGTTTTTCCAACAAGATCTGGTGGGGATTCTTTTTTCATAATGCTAAAGTCGTGGATGAGACATGAAATTGATCAAGGTTGAAGATGTGAGCTTTTTTACAGCACGTTGGTGTGTGTGGCGACGTCTCACAGTTCTTTCCTGTCTGGGTGCGAGCAGATGCCAAGCAGCCCTGTGGTTAGCCCCCCCACCCCACCAGATCTCTGTCTCTGTTGTTGTCCAGTGTGTTTTACGGTCCGTGGGGTGCAGCGGGCCAGAAAAGGCCCTCGGCGAGCCCGGACTGAAGGCGCCTATGTGGGTCAGCTCTGGTTTCTGCCACCCCAACCACCCCCCCTCCCCCCTTCATCCTCTTGACCACAGGCTGAAGTCCTGCCCGGACTAAGAAGAAAAAATAACGGATCACAGCCGAAGAGGCAACTGCCAGCAGGACAGGATGGCGTTAGAGGTGTCGGGGGAAGGGCTGCACGATAGGAGGAAAATATGCGATACCGTTGTTGAATATCGCAATAACAACATTACTTGGGATAAATAAAAAGATATTAAGGTGTTCTCAGTCCTGCATTTCTCCTGCTTTCAGTATTCTGCTAAATACAACAAATTGCTTGTTGAACTTAAAACGAATAAAAAGGAAATTATTTTCAACATTCTTTCATTGAACAAATTGAACATTGAATTGAATATAAAAGGCACCACTAAAAAAAAGAATGACAGTCACATTTTAATGTGTAGTTTTCTACTGATACCTGCTCACAACTAACACAGTGAAGTGTCTATTACGATGTGTTGCTGACTTTCGCGATGTATATATTGCGCCAGTTGATATCGCGATGACGACAATAAGATGATTTATTGGGCAGCTCTAGTCTGATTCAGCAGGTAAAGGGTAAAGACCGACAGGTGAAAGGTGAGAGCAGTTAAGTGTGTGTTATCGGCAGACCCAAACGGAATCTGTGGATTTTTTTTTTTGTGTGAATATTAAATTCAATGTGATTGTATTTATAGTGTCAAATCACAACAGGAGTTATCTCAGGACACTTTACAGATAGAGTAGGTCTAGACCACGCTCTATTATTTACAAAGACCCAACAATTTCCAGAGCAAGCATTTGATGCGACAGTGGCGAGGACAGAACCTGGCTCTTGGTGGGCCGCCATCTGCAGCTGCTGGTTGGGACACAGAGACACAGATACACATATGGAGAAATATGATTCATAATAATTATAGAAGTTGGTATGATGAACAGTGGCAATTATTGCACAAATAAAGATAATAGAACAATTACTATTTTGAGTTTAATTTTCATTTGTTTAAAATCTACGGAAAATTGGCTGAAAATTCTGTGGAATTCTGTGTACGCAGATTGGTAACGTTACGGCAGAGTTAGCAAGCTAACGTTAGCCAGCTAACATTGGCTGGCTTGCTTGCTGGTTCTGCCGCGCTTTATGCTGCATCGGTTACAGAGAATGAGCTGAACAACAGGCAGGGTCTAACCCTAACCCTAACCCTAACCCTGACCCACTGCCGCTGTGCCGATATGCATATACAGTGAAAATGAAAATCTTTAATTCAAAATTAAGATTTGGGGATTTGTTACAAACTTTGAACATAATCCCCAGTAACAGAGAGTCAGACAGTGTTGTGGGGGGAACTTAAGTCAGACTTAGTGGTGAGTAAACCAAAGCACTTTTTAATTCATTAACTTTATCGGTTATCGGTCAAATAAAACGCCCGATACAGATCATCTGCCCGATAATCATCCAGGGCCGATGATCGGTCTATCCCTAAAATATATATATATTTATATATCTAAGTTAGATAAATCAAGTTATTGTCTTTTTAATACAGAATTCTTTCCACCACAAGAAATTAGGAAGAAACACTGTTTGGAGACACTTATACTTTTTCTAAAAAGTCTATAACTTTGGGGAGGATGCCCACTTGATTTGTCTAATTCTGAATACTTAAATCTCATCTTAGCTTCAGATAAACTTTGAAATATGCTGTTAGAACAATCCTAGAAAGATAGAACACCCATCACTGACAGGGGAAACATGTCACAGACGAATCTGTGTCTGATGCCTACATAAATTATATAATGAATTTAATTACTTATTCATATTTTTTTTTGTTAAATATATTTTAGCCCTATATCTGCACTTTTTCTGTGTCTTTTTGTCTTTTAGGTATTTAAGGAGCATTGTTAGAGATGCCTAAGATTTTCATTGCCAACGTCTGTTATTGTTGTGCACGTGACAAATAAAGACCCTTAAATCTTGACCCTTAATCTCTTAAAGGCCAGTATTGAGAGGAGCAATGATTACAACTTTTGTAATGTACCAACAGGCATGTGAGTATGGTTTTGTCTGCAACTTATTCATGTTTTCATCATTATTTTTGTAATAGATTGTCTATAAAGTCTATAAAATGTAGGGCTGGGTACCGAATTCAATATTTTTTAGGCACTGACCAAATTGCCTCTGAAGTATCGAGTTTCAAAAAAATGCCTCGTCATTCAATACTTAAGGAGTAAATCTCGTCAGCGTCAGTGGGCCAATCAGCACGCAGCATGCTTCTACCAAGCTCTAATAATGTTTGTGATTGGCTGTCTAAAGTTACACGTCGTAGAGATACGCAGGAAAAACTCTACGTTACACAGAGACGAGGCTCACGTGGTAGGAGCTGAACCATTAAAACATTTTGTGCCGTAATGTGTAATGTAATTTCTTTTTGTTTTATAAAATTGGTATCAAAAAAAGGTATTGTTTAGAAACTGGTATCGAAGTCATAGTATTGGTACCGGTATTGAACATTTTTTAACGATACCAAGCCCTAATAAAATGTAAAATGTACAAATTTAAAATGTCCATCACAAGAATCAAATTGTTTTGTCTGACCAACAAGACATTTAATTTACAATGATATGAAACACAGAAAAGCAGCAAATGTTCACATTTGAGAAGCTGGTACCAGACAATATTTGGCAACTTTTGTTAATAAATGACTTTCAGTTGTTGTCAGTCAGTGTTGTGTTGATTGATTGATTAATTGATTAATTAGCTAATCATTTTAGAACTAATCATCACAATACAATCCCACTCAAGAGTCAATTAAAGGATGTGATTTATTATGACTGAGCCCTATGCACAAAGAGGCATCACAGAATTTTGAGTCAAATCATCATTTTATGCCACTTAAGTCATACATTTAAAACTATCGCTTCAGTGATTAGTAATAATAGCTTTCAAGGGGACCCAAGGGACGATTTACATGCAGGCAAAACAAGGAACGCACAAACAGAACTAAGAAAAAGCTTTAAATACGCAAACTCTTTCTCACCCCTCTCATATAACGACCCTGTCTGTCTCTTAAACTTTAATCCTTGTGTTGTCTTACGGCCGACCATGCAACCTGTTCCTAAAAATGACCACTATTTTGACATTTTTAATGTTTTTTTCAATGTTTTTTGGTGCTTTTTAAAAAAATGTTTTTGGTGCATTTTTTCTACGTTTTTCGTGCTTTCTTTTACTACCACTAGTATATACGCCACTAACACCAACTTATTGGCACTAGTTTTACACAGATTTTTGAATTCATGGTCAATACACCTCATTTACATGAAATTATGCCCATTTTTTTGGGTTAAAAAAAATTGAATTCTGAATTATTTTAAATAGTTAACATCAGAGGAACATATGTTGATGGATAATCACAGACCATCAAAGTTGAGTCACTGTTTTGAAACTTCAAAAAAGACATCCAAAATTCAACTGATCATTAATTGTACTCACAAACAACGTTGTATGGAACCATCCATGTTATTTTTGGGCAATTTTGGTTGAAAGAAACCCATATTTCTGATATACAAAAAACTTTGAAAAACGGGTCAAGATTTGACCCGAGGACAACAGGAGGGTTAACATGCTCAGCAGGCCACCGTGATATCTATACACACTCGCTCCTCAGGAGATAAACTCTAACAGGACACATTTTATTTTAACACACACTGGTTATCATAAAACATTTTGGCGGAGCCGAGCCCCGATCCTATACTTAGAGTAATGACTGGTGCCGTTTTACATGGATATGTATTCTGATTAGACTGTCATTTGGATGGATGTATGCGGCGGTCACAAGGCCACCAGACACAGTTCACATGGAAAACAACAGGAAAACAGACAAACAACAGGCATGAAAAGATTTGAATGTGCTCACTGCAGGGCTGTCCAATTAATCGAATTTTAATCGCGATCATGAGTTTAGCTATTAACGATCCCAAAAACTGAGCAAACTGAGCAATCGGGGGGGGGAAAAAGTACTTTGCATAGTATGTTTTGCAAGTAAACCAATTTTTTTTCTTGTGTTCTGAATGGAGAAAAAGGTTCTAGTAGGAAAAGTATGAAGGGAAATGGCACAGTTCAAGGTGTTTTCACTGTTGATTTGTTTAACTCTGCTAGTGCTTTTTAACTTCATTAAATGCAACATCTTTCTCTTAATCGTTCATTTCAATGCTGACCAAAATAATGATTAATCGTGATTATGATTTGTTTCACAACCGAGCGGCCCTAGCTCACTGCCACCCATTTTCTCTCTCATTCACACACAGATGTCCATCGGTCATGTTTGTTTCAAGCCGGAACTGCATGAGCAGCGTTGTTGAGAGATGTTTCACAGCGCCGGCAGCACGCCTCGGCCTGACTGGAGGCTGCTGGGAAGGCAGGGTAAGAGTCTGGGCCAGGAGTGGAGGCCAGCAGAGGTGAGGAGAGGGATGTATGTGGAGCGCTGGGTCAATCATGTGGTTAAAAGGCCTCTACTGCTCCCTGTTGGCCACAGAGGAAAACAACTCAGCCATCTCTGTGTGGACTCTCTATGAATGTAAATGGACTGTATATAGACTGTATTTATACAGCGCTTTTCTAGTCTTAACGACTACTCAAAGTGCAGGATTCACCATTCACACACATTCATACACTGTGCCCGAAGGCTGCCATGCAAGGTGCCACCTGCTCAGCAGATAAACATTCACACACATTCACACACATTTACACACCGGTGGCGATGAGCCTTGGTACATGGGACACACGCTCTACCAGGTGAGCTACAAGGGCGCCCCATTTCAGAATGGTTTGACGCATATTTATTGTGCCCCTCCTGCGATTCGGATAGTGCACTAAAGTCCATATTGCCATTTCCATAAAATTGTGATTAATTGTGCAAACCTGTTTATGTTCATGTGTACTCAAATGCCTCCTAAGTCCAAACCTGTGGCGCTTTTCTCTTCAAAAGGCTCTCTCTCCCCGATCCCTTCAGAACCCGAGACAGAATTTATTTGATTGCTGGTCAAACTATGTGGTGTCTCTACGGGATAACAAAAGCCTGTAAGCCTCCTGCATTACAGAGCGCAAGCACAACACCACACATCGTGCATCCACACACACGCAGCTGGAGTTGCAGACGCTAACCACCGCAACCTGTTATTCAAGCCTCTCTCCTGTAAACACGCTCACTTTCATCTCATCCTCCTTCTGATTTTTGTGGAGAGATGTTCTTGAGAGAATACACTGACACACACACACACACAGTGAGAGTCAGTTACAGCTCTTTGCGGCGGAGCTGTACACAAATATATACACTTGTGCTGAACCACGTTTCTTTCAAGTTACAAGCATGCAAAACGTGGTCCAACTCAAATATGAGAAGTAGACAAAAGGGGAAGAATGTGCACTGTACACTAGATGCAGTCCAGACGAAAGCAAGTAAAGGACAATCTTAATTTTCTTGAAATCAGTGAAGATATTAAGATGTGGTAAATTCTCAAATTTCTTCTACGAGAATTAACCAAGAGTATTTCCTTTCCTCTAGCTATTAGTGTCAGACAAATCACACTTGATTCAAGAACAATGTCAAATTCATTTTCTTTTGGAGGACTTCTGAAGGAAAGTTGGACAAAAATCTGATTTTTTTTCTTCCACTTCGAAAGATATGTTTTGCATTGCTTTAAGGAGTGAGAGAGCGAGGGTCAGTGTTGAGAAGTAACCAAGTACATTTACTCACAGTTCTGTACTACTATTCTTTTTAAAAAGGTACCTGAACTGTACTCAATTGTTCTATTTTCTGCTATAGTTATGACTAAGTTTGCAAGTGAAGATTTTACAGATAAAACAATCCTCTTATGATGATATACACACACATGTATGTACAGCTTTATAACAAAATGATATAACACTCATGCATGCTTTACTTTATTATATGCAACTTTATACTTCTACAACACTAAATTTTGGGGGGGGATGGAGATTATTGTACTTTTTACTCCAACTCTTTATCTTGCATCTCTAGTTGCTCTGACTTTGCAGGTTCAAGTGTTATGATCAGTTTATAAAAAATATAATGCATGTTATAAATCAAACCACCCAACAGTATATCACTTCCCCCTTGAGTCAAAAAGGTGTTTTTCAACTTGTTACTGTGCAAAAGTCCTGCAAGTACAGGAGTACAATCAGCAAAATGTACTTAAAGTTACTACAGTAAAAGTACTCATCTTCCAGAATGACCAATTTTAGAATAATATGCATTATAATTATTGAAACAATGTGATCATCACTTAAGTGTTGCAGCTTGTAAATGTGGAGAGGATTTTATTTACTTTAAAATGACTCGGTAGGCTGAATAAAGTTGTGTCTTCATTTTATTCAAAAAAATAAGATAATTTTTTGGGGGCTTTTCCCTTTATTTGTAAGTGGATAGATATGAAAGGGGGAGAGAGATGGGGGATGACACGCAGCATGGGGCAGCAGGGGGGATTTAAACCCTGCGCTGCTGTAGGACTCAGCCAACATGGGGCGACCGCTCTTACTGGGTGAGCTAGGGGCCGCCCCTGGAGGCGATTTCTAACATCATTAAAATACTTTTGATTCATGTACATTTTGCTGTTAACGTGTAGTATTATTTTCTACAGTTATGGTTGTGAAAATGTCTCCCATTACTAGTGAAAGTCAACTCCAGAGTGCGATCTCTCTCCTGCCTGCTCCAGTCTTATCAGAGGGTGTATCTGAGCGCAAAAGAAGCAGAAAAGAGGGGAGTGGGGGGGGGTGGAAGGTATGACACACTGCCTGGTCTGAAGCCCAGACACCAAGCTCCTCTTACCAATGAGAGGCATTAACAAAAACACAATGGCCCAATGGTGGTGGCAGGAGGGAGTACAGTGTGTGTGTGTGTGTGTGTGTGTGTGTGTGTGTGTGTGTGTGTGTGTGTGTGTGTGTGTGTGTGTGTGCGTGTGCGTGTGGCAGGTTTGTGAATGCATGCCTCCTGCACGGTTGGCAGCCGTCTCTGCTGACTGCTTGCATGCACCTCGTGCGGATGTCGAAGAGCGAAGACACTAGAAAATATTCACATGAAACGAGCGGGAATCAGAGACATTAAATCAAAACAAATAAATTGATTATGAAAACAGTTGACAACTAGTCGAATAATCGATTGATCTTTGCAGCTCTGTATGTGTCTCCGTTTACAAACTGCTCAGACTGCACTCAAAATCGGCATCTGAACCCAAAGCCACACTACCAGCGGGAAGTTGTGAGAAAACCATCAAAGGGGAAAGAAAGAAGCAGCTAAAGAGCATTGACGGGGGAGAGAGAGAGAGAGAGAGAGAGAGAGAGAGAGAGAGAGAGAGAGAGAAGGAAAAGACAGAGCCGGGGGAGAAAGAAGATGTCGAGTCAGGCGACATGTGTGCGGTCAGCTAAAGAGCATTGACGGGGGAGAGAGAGAGAGAGAGAGAGAGAGAGAGAGAGAGAGAGAGAGAAGGAAAAGACAGAGCCGGGGGAGAAAGAAGATGTCGAGTCAGGCGACATGTGTTATTTATTTCCCCCATGTAAACACAGAGAGAATGCAGACATAATCAATAGGAAACTCCAGATTGTAAATAGACGGCTCTAATAGCCTAAACACTGGCCGCTATAGTTACACTCTCACACACACACACACACACATATCAGCAGCACTTAGACTCCACACACAGAGACGAGGGAGGGGTTGGTAGAAGCAGGGATGGGTAGATGGAGTAAATGGAAAAGATGTAAGAGCATAAGGAGTGGGAAAGAAAAAAAAAAGAAAGTAGAGAAAGAAGGGGCCAGTCTGGGCGGGCCACCCTTATTTACCAATAAAGAGTTCTGATGAGAAGATAAACACACAGGAGACAGTCTGGGCAGGAGGAGGGAGGGAGTGAGTGAAGGAGAGAGGGAGGAGGGAAGGAGAGAGGGAAGGGATTTGAGCTTTTTATCCTCCACTTTGTTCCAGCAATAAATAAGCAGTAGTGGGGAGCTGAGAGAGAAAAGGTGTGAAGGTGTAGAGGTCAGATGTCTGTCCCGTACAGACTCAGGGCCCTATTTTAACGACCCAAATCCACTTTTGCTAGTTTGACGGCGGAAAGAAGGGTCCGTGCGCCGGGCGCATGGTTCTAAATGGTTGTACGTAGTGTCTCCATTAATCATAGGTGTGTTTTGGGCGTAACATGCAATAAACCAATCAGTGTCATCTCCCATTCCCTTTAAAAGCCACGCGCGTTTGTACTTTGGTGCATTGCTATTATGATGGTGGATTTGCACCGTAATATTTTTATTTGTATTCTTTTGCATGTTTGTGTGCTGCTGCGCTTCCCTGTGTGTGTGCGTGTGTGTAAGAAGCGAGCCTAGGCGCAAATGACCTAGGGCTGGGCCATGTGGAGAAAATCAGATATCGCGATATTCTTTTCCTAATACCTCGATGTCGATATCATGGCTATATTCTATAGGGTTGACAATTGGTGCTTTAACAAAAATCTTCACAATGAGATTTTAGATAAATAATCTTCAGTAATGTAGATATAATAACTAAGTGGGTAAAGGTAAAAATAATACAAGAGCTAGACCAGTCAGGTAACAGAAAATGACATCATTTTACCGTAATGCAGCCTTTAAAAACAGGAAAAGACAACACTTAGTGATGGTTCGGAGTAATTTCACCCTAGGCTGCTTTGCACCTTGACCTCGAGTCAAACAGGTCAAGGTGCAAAGCAGCCTAGGGTGAAATTACTCCGAACCATCACTTAAAGCCATTTACAATATCCAAAATCTAAGGTAATATCTAGTCTCCTATCACGATATCCATATAATATTGATATACTGCCCAGCCCTAAGATGACCTGAATCAAATTCGGAATATTGTCATATTCTGAATAATGGTGGAATATTGGTGTGCATGTAAACGTACTCGGTGGCTAACTCTCTGCAAAAGTTGCCTCAGAGTCAACTTTGGGAGAGCGGGGTTGAGTGGTGAACATCCAGGCACTTTCTCCGCCGTCGGCGAAATTGGCTCATGCCGTTGTTCTTATAGGGATCGGATTGAATCGCTCCGCTGTGCCGTTATTTCAGCCGCCTGTGGAAACCCAGCGTAATGGGGGGGGGTGAATCTTCACTGGTCTTACCACTCGATTACGATTTTCCTGTCAACGATTCGAATCAGTATCACGATGCGTCAACCTCCTCAACATTATTACATATTGCTGCATGCATACATGGCTTTCATCAACACATTCAAGCAGTCAAGATATATACAAACTCCCCTTTTATTGTATCTGCTCTTAAAAAAAAAAAAAAGACCCTATTATTGCCTAATCATTAGGCAATAATCGATAATGGTCTGTCACTGCCTCGACGCAGAATCGCCCAGGTCTGCATCGAATCATTGCATGGCTGCAATGATTCATTTCAACACCCCTAATGAGTAACATACGGTGGCCCTGACAGCTCAAAGCACTGCAAATGAAGAAAACACGAGCAAATAGAAACAACACAAGGAAATGAAGTAACATCTTTACCAATTTACCAGTTTTCCAGGGGACACCAAAAAGGTGGTGCACACGGCTGGGTCCCGCTTGTTTCTGCCATTCGTGGATTATGTAGGTTGTTGAAGTAGGCCATTGTGATTGCATCATTCAGATATTGTCATAAACAAAAGGCTAACAATGTTTTATTGTTGTAATAAGCCAAAAAAAGAAGAAGCAGTTTTCTGTTCCAAGCTTCTTGCAGCGCTTTTTAAGTATTTATTTTTTAATGTTTCCCAAACCCTAAAAGGGGAAATAAAGTTCCATTTAAGTTGTGTCATCAGTTGTGGCTACAAATATTGTTTGGTTTAACAATACCCTGAAAACTGCAGTCAGGATTAGACATTTTTCTCAGCCACGTAGACTTTAAAACTCTTCAGTTTTAGCAGCTAACAGTTATCATTTTGTCCCTCTTCAGGAATGATTTAAAAGGTAAGTTGAGCAACTCTGCCCAGTCCTTTTAATATTTCTTGAAGTTGGGAAAAAAAACAACAACTGTAAGTGCTCCTCTTATTTAGTCGCCCACTCTGCTTTGCCGCCAGACGCTCAGAAAGTCTGGAGTCCTGTTTAAAAACATGTATTATATGTGAATACATTTCATTTTTAATTACAACTTGTCTGACGCTGGTACGCTTTCACATAAACGAGTGAGTAAAATGAGACCGGTCGCGTTCAGAACCCCAAATTACTGCTAATTTGGTGATATGATTAGAGAGCAACCTTCCCGTAAACATCAACCATAAGCCTGATGTTGACCCATTAATTGTTTGCAACAGCTACTTAAAAATAGCTTCTTTATCGGCTCCGATTTTGTAGAAATGTTCACAGGGTTTCCCTAATGTGGGAATAATGAAGCGAAAGCCTTTGTTTAGAAGCTGCTCTTTTACTTGGAATTGATATTTTGGGCGATACTTGTGCAAGAGTAGTTGCACTTGAGTTAATTGTATCAGTGCTCCAGCCGTCCGGATGTGGCTTTTTGTGCTCTTGAATTCAGAACCACTGTGTGTGTTTGTGTGTGTGTGTGTGTGTGTGTGTGTGTGTGTGTGTGTGTGTGTGCGTGCACACGTGTGGTTTTGGTTGCTCATGCGGTGTCAGAAGTCATCAGGGTGAGGCTGAGCGGCGACCCCATGACCCCCATCAGAGATCAGAAGTGAAGCACTTAGCGGTTGCCCCCCCTCCTCCCTTCCTTCCTCGGTGATCCACGCAGACAGCCTTCTCTGATTCCACCGCTGCTGCTAATAAAGGCTGCAGGAGGCTAATTCAAGTCAACAGTTGAAGGGGAGTCCTTGAGAAGGAGAAGAAAAGTTAAGGGAGGCGCTGTCACTCAGCTCGTAGCTCTGCCTTCTTTAAGCAACTGATATTATACTGAAAGTGAAACGGGAAATTCATTCCAGCGGGACAAATATGTAAAGAGAAGCCATCATATACCACAGGGAGCAGAAAGGGAACTTCTGCCATTTTAATAGTTTCAGATTTTTTGCCAGGTCAAGTACTCTAGTCCAATTAATTACCATCGCCAGGTTCATATCCACGTAGTCTGGTGCAACAGATGTACCGTGCTGGGATAAAGCCTGATGGAGACACAGGATGTCCCGCCCCTATCTATTTTTGCAAGGGCCCCGTTGCATACTGATCTTAGCAATGCACAGGATGGTTTCGATTGATTTTAAAGAAATACATACAAGTCAGAGCGCTTTTTTTTCCCCCATATCTCAGAATAGCTAAACGGTGTAGCCAGACCATACTCCTGCGCTGACACAGCACTGAGAAGGTATAGGTCAGGCAGTGCGAGACTAACAGAACTTTGGCAAGTTCTTCACAACTGAGACAGAAATTGTTTCGAAAAGTCTGACGGTGTAAAAAGTCTGTGATAGTGCTGTATTATTTTATATCAGTATTATACATACTGTATAGTGGATGTTGGCAGATTTACAAGTAGATATTGCTGTAAATAAGTGGTTTATGGGCTGCAACTTTAGCTATTTTGACACCTTAATTAATTTTAAATATTTTAAGATATCACATCCTAGGTTTTCTTCTATTTTTTGGTCTTTTTCCGAAAGATTTACTTGTACTGTATATATATATATATATATATATATGAAAATGGTATCGGGCCATCTCTAGTATATAGGCTATATTAGCCCTACTACACACTCAGGACTGTGGTCACAACATCTACATCTTACAACTTATTCCCTGTTATATATTGTTCTTAAAGTATATTATTTCTTTTCTTGTTTGTCAAGCAATTCTATTACGTTTAAATTCTTGTCTTTTCATATTCATAGTTAATACTTAATAATAAACTGTTGCACTGTTTAATCCCTGCACTGTTCACTTTTTGCACTACTACTAATTGTTAACTCTTTAAATTTCTGGGAGTGATTTTTATGTATGTGACACATATATATATATATATATATGTGTGTATGTATGTTTGTTGTATTATGGTTGTCTAAGCTACTGGATGACTAATATTTCCCTCGGGATGAATAAAGTATCTATCTATCTATCTATCTAGTAAGTGTATTATTCAAGATTCACTGTTTGGTAAAGTTTAAATATTCATCTGAAAAATAATCTGTCTATTGCCACAACTATTTCATAACCATATTTGAGGGCCAGACATTTTTGTATGTAAAACAGGATATTAGTCAATTTGTATCCTTATCAGATTTCTCTCTCAAATCATATCTGTACCGCCCCGAATTTTTGGGCTCTATAGTTTTTTTGCTTTGTGAAGGAGATTCCTTTTTGCAACAAATGTGAGTGTTGGAGAGCCTCCGTACTAAAACAAAATATGGAGGATGAAGTGATTAGTGATTGTACAAGTTATCAAGTAAGTCAAAAGCACAACTCCCCCCCCCCTGCATATACATGATGAATTAAAACTTGTTTTACTGCACCTTCAACAGTGACTAGGGCTGGGTACCGCCAATGATTTCCCAAATCAATTTGATTTTGATTCACGAGGTCCTGATTCGATTACATTCCCGATTCAATTTGATGTACTACGACTACTATTTCTAATCACTGTTCCATTATCTTTATTGTGACTATATTTGCCACTGTTCATCACACCCCCAACCGGCACCGTCAGACACCGCCTACCAAGAGTCTGGGTCTGTCCCAGGTTTCTCCCTAAAAGGACGTATTTCCTCGCCACTGTCGCTTGCTTTTGGGAGAATTGTGGGGTCTTATAAATTATAGAGTGTGGTCTAGACCTACTCTAGCTGTAAAGTGTCCTGAGATAACTCTTGTTATGATTTGATACTATACATAGAATTGAATTTAATTGAACTGAAATTGAATTGAAATTGAATTGAATTGAATATAAATTAGGTTAGGGACATTTTAGTTACCAATACCAATTTTGCTTGGATATAAAACGAGATTCTCAGACAACTTCTGCTGTAAATTGTACAAGCAAGAAGCAACCCCTTAATTATGTTTAGAATGCACCAGGTTAATGTTTACATTAAGAATTCTCCCCCTAAAATGTTTGTGGTGGGTTATGCATTGATGGTGAAATGGATGTATTAAAAGATTGATTTCTAGATTTTATAAATCAATATCAGATCACTCAATCTTTTTTTAATAGGACAATGGATTATTTTTAAACCAGCCCTAGAAGTGACGGTGCTCCAAAAGTCATATTGAAGAGTTGAAAGGGTCTGACAAAGGCTGGACAAAGACAACAGAGAGACAAGTGATAATAACATTGTTAGGATAAACCTATGTGCTGTAAGAAAATCCCTGTCTCCTTCCCGGAGGTTGTTGTCTAGAACCATTAATTGCTGGTGCTGCATGGGACTGTGGGAGTTGTTGCTCATTTCCCTCCGTTGGAATGCCTGCTTCATTAAATTGACTGAGCGGGACAGTTTTGAGGAGAAAAAGATGATAGTTTCTCAGGGTAATAACAGGCCTCAGGATAAGCTATGTTTAAGAGGCTACCGCAATGGCTGCCCTGTCCTGCACCGCAGCACTCCCATGACCCTGGCTGCTGGGGACGGCACTGGCCAGACACAATTAGTGGTCACAGATACCTAGGTGCGTGTGTGTGTGTGCGTATGTGTGTGTGTGTGTGTGTGTGTGTGTGTGTGTGTGTGTGTGTGTGTGTGTGTGTGTGTGTGTGTGTGTGTGTGTGTGGGTGGAGTCTTGCATGCTTGGACGGATGGGCGTGTGTGCATGTGTGTATCAGCGTGTGTGCACATATATGAGTGCATAGTGTGTGTGCATTTGTAAGCCCATAAAACCCACATTCCACATTCGGTATCAGTGTTGGTGGGTTTGTACTGCCCGGTCTGTCCGTCCGTCTGCCCGTCTGTCTGCCCGTCTGTCTGTCTGTTGACAACAACAGTGTCTAATGTCAACGTGTCCCTGACTAACCGCTGGACAGTGACTGTTGGTCAGTGGGAACATATCTGCCACCTACAGTATATGAAGCTAAAACACAATGGGATTGAAGAACTTTATACCATTTTTTAGTAAAGCTGATGATGGATTTTAAACTGAGAAAATCTTTACATGAATATCAAAAACCAAGCACTTACACCCCTCCCTCCCTTTAATGATTTTAAAGAAAAGGAAAAAAAACGTTATATTTCATGATTACTCATCATTGTACATCATTACCTCTGAATACATTCGTCCACTTGCAGCACTCTTGCAGGCTCTTTTGGGGCTTCTTTTATCATTCTTTTCACTCAGATTAACAAAAGGACAGCACTCTATAGCAAAAGAACAAGAGAAGACATGGAGCCAAGTGTTCGCAACGGGGAGGCTCATGTGGACAATTTGGCCCTGCAGGAGACTGGACAGCGGCGTGTGTGTGTGTGTGTGTATGTGTGTATGTGTGTATGTGTGTGAGTATTTATTTTCATGTTAACCAGAAAATGGCTTTCTGTCTTTTCTTTGTCTGTCTAGAATGTTTGCAAAGGGCACTTTACAATGTATGCTTTGATCTGGAACTTTTTTACTGAAGTGCGGTAATATAATTTGATTATTTGATTTCTGGACTTGTTCACTTTGCCTCCAGTATTTATGAAATCTGAACTTGCAGCCAGTGCACGCAGACAGCGGGCTGTATTTGTTTGCATCAATCATCATTTTTCTTTCAACTGTAAGGGCTCTGAAAAGTAATTACTTTACACATGTGTATTGTCTAAATATCAAAGGGGGATTTTTGTGTCTTTAACATATTTTGTACAGCCTTGTCATTCGACGTCACTCATAGGTTTCTGCTGAGCCAAAATGAAGCTCAAAGTGGGCGACTCCCGGTAGCTCCGGCTAATCCAAAAATGGGTGGATGGAGCTGAGGCGGGCCGAATGACGCCTACTGTCCATACTTTCCTCCTGTGACGGCAGCAATCTGTCACTCAAAGCGGCCACGCCCTTAATAATGCGTAACTTTAAGCCTGAATACCATTTAGATGAGTGAGTTATATAATATATACACTGGTTGGTTATACTTGGTCCAGTATTAAACAAGATCGCTGCAGTCGGCAGTGGCGAAACAGGCTACAGGGCAATTGTGCAGCTTGTATTTACAAAAGTGCTCGTTTTGCCTCTGACAGGCTCAGAATAATAGTTTAAGTGTCTGACAACATTATGGAGAGGATTTCTAAGGAGGTCGACCTTTCTGTTTGTTTTTTAAAGTGCCCATATTATGAAAAAAAATCACTTTTTCTGGGATTTGGGGTGTTATTTTTGTGTCTCTGGTGCTTCACACGCATACAAACTTTGAAAAAACCCACCCGTGCTGTTTTGAGTGAGATACGGATTTCTGAATGTGTCCTGCCTTCAGTCTCCGGGTAAGCTGGTCAAAATATGCAGGGTTTTCTACATCACTAGCCGAAACGAGCTGGCTAACCGCAACTGTTAGTATGCTACCTCGTTCTCAATGGCAAAGCACTGCTACAACACACACAAGTCCACCATAATCTACAAAAGAACTACTTACATGTGTGCCCTTGTTTAGAAAAAGTCTCCCAGCTAATCCTGCCTTGTAACTGAATGAAGTTGGAGAAACAGCGTTTCTTTTACTGTCTATGGAGCTAGCTGACATGATCCTTACCTAGCTACTGCGCATGTGCGACTACAAACAGATAGTACAGAAGAAGAGATGTCTCACTCTGTAGTTGAAAAAGAGACCTGAAGACAAGGTGAAAAGAGGATCTGCAGCAGTGAGAGAGACCTGTGCAGTACAACAAAAATATGGTGTTTTTTAAAAATTAAACCATGTAAACCTATTCTTGTACAACCTTAAAATACAATTATGAACCTGAAAATGAGCATCATATGGGAGCTTTGAACTGAAAAACATCCGCGAAACTGTGTTCTCTAAAGCCACCAGACAGTAATTTTAGCATTGTAAAATACACTTCATTCAAAGTCGACAGAAACAAAATAAAACTATGAAAAGCCGTTTTGGGTCATCTTTCCACCTTTACAACCATCACAACTCTAGTTTTGGTTGAAACAAACATAAAGTTTACCGATTAGTCTACATTTACGTTGGCTCTATACGCGCTAAAAGTACTGCTTTTTAAATGGAGTCTGGTGGGTCAAATAGGTTTTAAAAAGGTCTATCTCTAGGGATCCTTTCCATAATGCTGTCAGACACTTAGAATAATAATCTGAGCATTTTAGTGGTAAAAACAGCTTTTAGTGGACCAAACTGACCCTGAACATTTGCCCCATAGGGTTACATTACAGCCCGGTCTGTGGCTGCCGGTTACAGCGTTCACGCTTAATACTGGACCACTTTCAAAGATTGTTATTACTATCAGTCACTTACACACAAAAACATAGGACAATAAGATCCAGGTTGAAAATTTTTTTTAGTAACTTTGTGGGTGGTGTAACTTTAAAACAAATAATAATAATAATAATAATAATAATAATAATAATAATAATAATAATAATAATAATTTTCTAACATTCTTTTATTGAACATTGAATTGAATATAAAACGCAGCACTAAAAAAACAAAAAAATATTTTCTTTCAACAAACAAAATCTCTGAGTGTCTTTCAAAATATGTCGCAGCCTTTTGCAATGTGTTTATTGCGGCAGTTGATATCGCCATGACGATAACAAAACTATTTATTGTGCAACCCTACGCAACGTCTTAAAGTCCTCCCTTATTATTTAACTGGATTTTGCATTTATGTGGAATTTCTAAAAAATAAGTTTGGCATATCAGTTGCTCTGTGAACCGAGTCGAGGCTCATGAAGGCCTCTGGTTATCCTCACTGTACCTGCTCAGGACCAACAGGCTCTCTGACACACACACACACACACACACACACACACACACACACACACACACACACACACACACGTTTGTATGGCAGTTCTATTGGGGCTCTTCACATTGTCCAGACGGCCCAGTGTCAGGCAGCGAAATGAATGGCTGTTTATATTAGAAGGCTGGTTTAATGAATTAGACCCACAGCTCCTCTGTGTCAGCGCCACGCACATACAGACCAGACCCTCTCCTTTTCCTCACCCTTCCTCACCCCTTACACTGATTGCGTCCTTCGGGACGGGTGAGTCAGGACGCCCGACGGCGCCCCTCTAAGGACTCCCTGCTTATTTACTAAGGGCATCTGGCCCTTACCATCCCCCTTCTCACTAACCTCACCCATGGCATCTCCCCCATGGTAGCCGAGATGGGCAGCGGCCTGCCTGTTTATATACACGTGTGGGAGGGGGGAACCGAGTGGGGAGGATTACTGAGCATGTTTGAACAAATATGTATACAACATGAGGTTTGCCACCCAGCCGTACATATACACAGGCCTCCAACGAGAGCCACCTCTGGTTCTACTCAATCTGTGCGAGAGGAGAAGAGAGAAAGATGGCTGTCATCTCACATCTTCATCAGCCGGCTGAGAAGAGGAGCTTCTGACTGCGTGCCTCAGGATAGACAAGGATTAACAGATGGAGAGGAGGAAACAAGAGAGGAGAAGAAAGGGAAAAGGAGGGTAGGAAACAAGAGGATAGGGGAAAGGAACAGAGGGAATGAGAGGGGAGGAGAGAACAAGAGGGTGACATAAGAGGAGATAACGAGAGGTGAGAAGAGAGGTAGGGAGGGGAGGAAAGGAGAAAAGAAAGGAGGAAACAAGATAGGAAAGCAGACGGGAGGAGAGAACAAATGAGGAGAAGAAAGGGGAAAGGAGGAGAGGAGGAAACGAGGGGGTAGGAGAGAACAAGAGAGGAAAGTAGAGAAGAGAGGAGGAAACAAGAGAGGAGAAAAAGAGAGGAGGAAACAAGAGGTGGGGAGGAAGGGGGAGAGGAGTAAACAAGGGGAGAGGCAAAAACAAGAGTGGAGAGAGGGAAGGAGGGGAGGAAACAAGAGAGGAAAGTAGAGAGGAGAGGAAGAAAGGGCAAAGGAAAGAAAAGAGGAAAGGAGGAGAGGAGCATGGGAATGGAGGCTGAGATAAGTTTGTCTCTCAAGTGACTCTTGACAAACTATTACAATAATTTCATGAATCCGAGTAACATTTATGGTAAAAAAAAAAAAAAAAAACGGAAGAACACGCGGATGCTCTCTGGATGTCAACTACAATTACAACAAAACGAGACAAAAAGAGACAGACATTTTACAATCAGCAAAGCTTCTTCTCTCCACACACACACACACACACACACACACACACACACACACACACACACACACACACACACACACACACGCTTCAGGAGCAAATCACCAACTGTTCACATGCGGCCATGTGCTGAGAAATGATTCCTTCTTCCCTTCATAAACCAGTAATCATTTTTTGCGCTCATCTCCCTCTCATTTTCTTTTGTTGTCTCCCTCGCTCGGTCACTCTCTCCCTCTCGTCCTCGTCTCTAATTTACCCAGCATCCTGCAGTGCACAGGAGCCTCGCAAATTGCCTTTGTCCATTTGCGTACGAGGCTGGGGACAGTGTGTGTGTGTGTGTGTGTGTGTGTGTGTGTGTGTGTGCGTGCGTGTGTGTGTGTGTGTGTGTGTGTGTGTGTGTGGTAGGGAGCGTGAGGCAGCGGGGTGGTGGGTTGAGATTGCTGTAATCATGGAGTGCTACCTGTTCATTAAACACACAGCGGGAAACCTGCTCGCAGCGTTTAGGAACCAATTAAAGCAAGCACAAGCTATTAACATTAGCAACATTAGCTGGAGGAGTGTGTATGTGTGAGTGCCTGTTTGTGGAAAGAAGACAATTCAATATGCAAACTGTACAAGTCATTTTACAAAGCAGTTCCTAAAGTGACTAAGTGACTGACCAACTGTTGATTGATGAGTCGTCGAACATGCAATCAAGTGAGAAAATAAAAGAATGGAGTAGGAGGGGGGATTCAGGAGGATAATACGGCAAGGTAAATTCAAACTTTAGCAAGTTTGTGAATGGCTGTGATTATAATACAGCGTCTGTGAAGATGGCGTGTGATTGCTCAGGTGGGGGGGACTTGTTAGGTCAGAGAGGTGCGACAGCGATTCTACCGAGTGTAATTATCCACGTACTCCCTACCTCACACAATAGAGCGTGATTTGATATAGACGAGCAGCCTTGATGGGACCTCGTTTGCTGCGTCCCCGAGTGCATGGAACGGAATTTTGGGGGGATTCATCCATTAAAAAACTATTTCCAGTTGGCTGTCTGTTGTGAATTCGGTACTTGTGGGAAAGAGAATGAACCAAGTTGGAGAGGTTTTGACCCATTTTTTATTAAAGATGGAAGAGGATAAAGAGTGATAAAAACTCACCAGAGAAAGTTCACAGAAAGAAAGAAACCAGCAGAGTCTTCAGCCACTAGCAGCTCTTTGAGGCTGTACTTAGAAAGAGCGGTGGTTTGAGCTAAATGCTAACTGCTATCAGTCATGTAAGAGCCATTTTCATGTACCGTGTGTGTGTGTGTGTGTGTGTGTGTGTGTGTGTGTGTGTGTGTGTGTGTGTGTGTGTGTGTGTGTGTGTGTGTACAGGGTTCAACGTTACGGTTTTGTTTCCACTTGTCTGTGTGTGAAGTGAAAGAAACAATCTACTTGCCGGAAGTCAATTTTTACAATATTTACAATAGTTTTTTTTTTTTTTTTTTTTTTTTTTAAACTTCAAAAGCGTAGAGAGAAAAAACGTAAAAAAATATGTGGAAAAAAATGGCAAACTTTGGAGAAAAAAAAACAAAGTGAAAGAAACAATCTATTTGCCGGAAGTCCATTTTTACTGGCCCCATTTACAATAGTTTTTTTTTTTTAAACCATCAAAAGAGAAAAAAGAGAGAGAAAAAAAATATGTGTGAAAAAATGGCAAACTTTGGAAAAAAAAAAACATTTGAAAAAAAAACCTGTCTAAAGCGTCGACAAAAAAATAAATAAAAAAATTCTAATTAGCACACAACTTAAACCAAAGCTGAGGCTGATGGGTTATCAGTTTTTGAAGTTGCAGGAATTTGGAGTATTTGACAAATTTGAATCTGATGATGGCGTAAGATGAAAAGTCAGAAGATTATATTTCGTACCAAAGTTTTTGGAGACATTCCACTCAAAACCGTGAATGTCAACTTCATAGTGGCGCCGGACGAGTCAGAGAATCACCAAATACAACAACATTCATCATCTGGGAAAAATGAAAATCTACACAACATTTGGTAGATGTGCAGATATTCGAAGGATAAGTGAAAACTTTGACCTTCTGGTAAGCGCTACGGCTTCTTCCTCTGGGGAACATGAATATCTGAACCTAATTGTACAGCGATACATGTTGAGATATTTAAGTCTGGACCAACCAGCCGACACACGAACAAAGAATCGATCTTTAAGTCTCAAAGTGGAGGAAAGGCCTGACACAAAGTGTGTGTAAAAATCATAACCAGAGATGAGGCATTAAAGCTGAACCAAAACGCCTCTCTGCATCAGGCAGGTGGTTAAAAAAAAAAAAAAAAGTCTTTCATCTAAACTTTTCCATCAGAGCTCCACTCTGGTCGGTGACCCGACACCGGATAAGCGGACGAAGATGGATGAGCTCCACTCTGTGTCACCTCCTCTGTGCCATATTTATATAATTGTTCACCAGGAGAGAAACATGCAGTGCCATTGTCCGTCTGCCTTTTGTAGGTAGTTAAAAGGGGGATAAATAAGATGCAATTTAGAGACTTTTAAGAGATGTTTCCCCCCCTCCTGCCTTAATCACCGTGAAATTACCTCTGGGTGAGGGCTGTCATTAAAATAGAAGAGGCACTTGCTTCCTGGATGCTCATGGCGCGGATGAAGTGCTAATAGCACAGTGCCTCAATGGCGCTAACAGTTTTAACGGGCCTTGTATTATCCTGCTGTGCGTGCAGTCGCGTCTACACCACCCACTCAGAGAGGATGTCTTATGATGGTGTATTTTGAGTTTGTCACAGCAGTTACAGTACTGTGATAAATACACAGAGAAAAAATGTCGTCCAAAGCTGCCGAGCCATGTAGTTATTTCTGGCGCTGGGGTGGTGGAGTGATTTGATATTGATAAATTAATAATATATGGCTTTTCTGACGACTGTCATTTTAATCCTGTTAAGTGAAAAGTTTTTTAATAAACCTTTTGGGGGTCAATCGTAATGTCATCATTGACCTGGTGCATTATAAAACATATTTCAAGGTTGCTTCTATGCTCGTACAATTTACAGCACAAGTTCTCTGAGAATCTCTTTTATATCGTAGCAAAATTGGTATTGTAAGTGAAATTTCCCTAACGCAAATCGATTTCGAATCAAAAATGTAATAAAATCGGGAAGTTGTGAATCGAAATCGAATCAATTCAGGAAATCATTGGCGATACCCAGCCCTAGTTATTTTCAACCTAAATTCATGTTCCTGCTTAGCCCGATATACTACATGTACATAGGTTCCTGCTCTGACAGTACGAGCTGCAGCTCAGTCAATATTACAATCCAACACAGGCATGATTCTTGGCTTGCACTTCAACGTAGAAGGCAAAGTGACTCCTGCTGTACGTGCACCATTATTGCTGCGGCTCCCAGTCTCAGAGGGCCAGGCTTGGCCTTGGCTGGATGTCCCTCAGGGTGGCTTCTGGCCGCCAGGCAAGAAGTGACGGGGCCAACAGCCTCCAGATGTTAGCCTGCATTAGGGCCTGACAGCCTGTCATGTCACCGCCTACACTACTACACAGTTCCATCACCTCCCATCTGCTGCCCAACCCCTCCTGAGGGAGAGGGGGGGGCAGATACCGCAACTATGTGACTTCACTGTCCTTCAACCCAGATATAGAAGACAATACATCACACCATTAACAGATGTGTCATGTTGGCCGGACTTGTTAGGTTCTTTTTGATGATAAGTGAACTGTATATATATATATATATATATATATATATATATATATATATATATATATATATATATATATATATATATATATATGCAGGCAACATGCACGTCTCCTTTTAATCCAGTACACACACACTAAAGAAAAACTTTTTTTTTCCTCCATATAACACAACATGCCGCAAAAACTTTGAGCAATCACGTAAACTAGAGCAGAAATGATCGACAATAACAATTTAATTACATCTAGCAACTACTGCATTTTGATAATCAGTTGATCCTTCCAGTCAATTTTGTAAGTGAAAATGCCAAACGTGCTGGTTTCAGCTCATGGTTTTGATGCTTCTCTGTTTTAATGTCAATGAAATATTTAATATCTTTGGGTTTTGGACTGTTGTTCCAAAGAAAAAAAAGACATCAACATGGGCACTTTTTTCTGACAATCTAATCAATTAATCAAGAAAATAATCAGCAGATTAATCGATAGCGGAAATAACCGTTAGTTGCAGCTGTAATACATACTGTTAAGCAAGGTATGCAACTTCCTGCGCATGTTACAATTAAGAAATAGGGCATTTGTAAGTGTTCATTCACTTATGATTCCACACGTCATTATAATAATTAAATGAATAAAAAATAAATAAAAAAACATTCAAATATAAACTGCAATGATAAGATTTAATGTAAACTGAATATACTAATAAATCAGCCTTAGTATCATTCAGCATCCAAGATATTCTATGTTATTCTATGCTATGTTATATACTATGTTAAGTAAATTATTTGCAGTGAACTACCTTGTAGACCTGTGAGATGATGTTCACATTGACCCAAAAAGAAAACAGCTTGACGTTTGGCTCCCCCTCCTGGGGATACAGAGTTACATCACGGACAGGACCTGAACCACCGCAGACCTCGCAGGGAAAACTCTCACCAGAACTATGGATGGATGGATGGATGGTATTACACCGGCTACTAGAACTTACAGCCTCTCTCTTTGCAATCTACTTAAAGTGCTCATATTATCCTAATTTTCAGGTTCATAATTGTATTAAGAAGTTGTACCAATTAATTTTCAGAAAACACCATATATTTGTTGTACTGCACATTGCTGCAGCTCCTCTTTTTACCCTGTGTGTTGAGCTCTCTGTTTTAGCTACAGAGTGAGACATCTCACTTCTGTTCCATCTTTGTTGGGAGTCGCACATGCTCAGTAGCTAGGTAAGGACTACTAGCCAGTCAGAAGCAGAGTATGAGGGCGTGCCCTGACAGTACCTAGGTAAGGACTACTAGCCAGTCAGAAGCAGAGTATAAGGGCGTGCCCTGACAGTACCTAGGTAAGGACTACTAGCCAGTCAGAAGCAGAGTATGAGGGTGTGCCATACTAACAGCTAGTTGAGCATTATAACGTGTTACAAAGTGACCACGTTTGTCTCTGAAGTAAAGGCTGGACTACAATAGAGCTGTTTGGAGCAGTTGGTGAACAGTGTTTTCTGGTGGAGATGGTAAGTCCCTTTGGGGGGGGGGGCTTTGGGCTTTTTCACTTTGTAAACCTATAACATGCACAAAAAAGATATATGACATAATAAAGGAAAGGGAAAAAGCCAAAAAACATAATATGAGCACTTTAAACATTTGCTATTTGCAGAGTCTATCTTAATTTTATTTATGCACTTCATGTCCACTTCCAGTTTTTCCAATGAAAAAAAATCATTTGAAATTGGGAAAAATTTGAAGTTGTTAAAAAGGTAACAAATTGCAATATATCGCAGAATATTGCAATAAATATTGTATTGTGACATAAGTATCCTGATGATATTGTATCGTGAGGCCTCTGGTGAGTCCCACCCCTAAAGGCTCCCTCCAACAATGCAGATACAAATGTGTATAACAGGAAAATCATGCAATTAAAAATGTGAATCTAAGACATGAAAGTAAGAGATGAAATATAGGGATAAAATAAAACAATATATAGGCTATTTGCGGTCATCAGGTGTACAGTAATGTGAGAGAAAAGCCGTGCTGAGTTTCCTATAAAGCCAATATTACTGAAAAATAATCATGAGAACGGGCTGTGTCCAGGACAACTGTGATGTTCACATCAGTTCAGCCAATAACTAACATTGCCTACTAGAGACCCGTTTACAGCGAGTCAATGGGAACACTAAACAATGGCAACAACCTACTGTAGGAGGAAATTTGTACAAAATCAATTCAGCCTTTAACATTCAGTAGATTCAAAGTTACTTAACGACTACTTTAAATCAACAGCATTAAGGCATCATAATGTGCACATGCCAGACAACCCAGAGATTTTTAATCTTTAAATACCACTACAAGATGTGCAATTTATACCTATTCTCATACGCAACATGCAATAATGGAATTTTTGCTTCCTGATTCCGATACCTGAACTTGCGTATCGGCCGATACCGAGTACCGATCCGATACCAGTGTGTCATATATTTTATTATGTTTTAACAGCTGTATACTACTATCCCTGTATGGATGTGCTATTATTTCTATCTTTGTTGTCGGTCTGGCTCAGGTTGGCTCTTTGTGAAACATGAACAAACACTAACAATGAATGCCGCAGAACTTTCTTTTACTATCCAGTTGGACAGTCAGTTATAATGGAAAAAAAAATAAAATATAAATAAACTACTTTAAGATTTTCTTTAGGGCTTTATTAGGCTACGTGGTATCGGATCGGTGCATAAACTCCAGTACGTCCCAATACCGATACCAGCGTTTTAGGCAGTATCGGAGCCGATACCGATATCGGACCATCTCTAAACAGAAGCCAAGACATGACACAAGATCAGCAGCAAAGAAATAAAGACAGCCAGCAACTTTACTGATATTCCCACAAGAGCACACACGCACACACACTTAGAGAAAGCAGCAAGCTTTGTTGAAACCGTTGTCCCCAGTATCTCGGGGTAGAGAAAACCCTTAACTCTGGTCCCAAACTGCTGATATGACAAACAGCAGGCAATTTAGGAAAAGTGAGTACCAAACATCAGCAGCAGTTCATAGAATACTTGGGGTTCCGCCATCCATTCGGACATACCCCCACTCCGACATTGACTTCTAATTGTCGGAGTAAAACAGGTTGAAAATTACACACAAATAAAAAAATGTCCACACACAGCGTCACTGCTGTCTTTACAGCTAAAATACAGCCAGACATGACTCCTAGCCTAGAAACCTAGACTCCCCCTAGTGGCAGCAAATTTATTTGGCAGCCAGGGGGGGTCTAGGCACTCACCGTTGACTTTCAAGCTGCAAAAACCAAATTTTGGTCAGGCCAATCACATCGTGTATAGAGTCGGTGGGCGGGGCTTATGGCTGCTGCTGCTGGGAACAATGGTCTTCTGGAAGACTTGGAGTTCAGCTTTTCTTTGAGAAATGAACAAAGAACGGCACAGAAACCATTCTTAAAAAAAGGAAGATGTGTTCGGAGTTTTGCTGACCGGATACGGCAAAAGTTTAATCTACCAACCAGCTCCTCTACCTTCTTCGTTGCTCTGCCTGGTTGTAGCGCTATCCTATTACGTGCAGAGGAAATTTGAAAGACAACCGTTTATCCCGCCCCTCGGATCGAGCTCCGTCAACGGTGAGTTCCCAGACCCAACATGTTGATGTGGGTCTGGCTTGTCAGGCTACATCCGCATATCACTAGTGGCGGCACTTCCATTGTTTTCAAACGTCCCACCACTCCGACCATTTTTCTTTCCATTAGGGTTAGGGAATAGCGGCATGTCTGAATAGAAGCATTTCGGACTGGCAGCGTGTAACCGAATACAGCATGCAGCAGCAGGGGAAGGTGGTGCAAACAGGAAGTCACATAATTTAAAACAGGAAAGCTTCAACTGAAACACGTTATGATCAACAGCAGCAACTTTACAGCAGACATTGCAAATAACGAGCAGTGACAGTTTGCAGTGAAATTGTGGCTTCTTCCACTTGAGGGCTTATTTTTTTTCTATAGTTTCAGCCATCATTTCTATCAGTTAGAAAAACATGGTGGCCTACTCACCAAGGTAACTGCTGAGATGTGGGAACATGGTACCTCTATAATGAAGTCCTATGGAGCAGAGACACACAAGCAGCCACATTGTAAACAAACCACTTCGGCCAGATCGATTATCTAGCTAGCTAAACTACTTCACTTGGAGGTAAAACACAAAGTTAGCTTACTTGCAATGTTTGCAATAGTGTCTCATTGCACAGGAAAAATGGTGTTGTGTACAACTATGTCACTTAAATGACTACTTTTGACCTACCTGTTCATTTGTTCACACAGTAGACATTTTCTATTACAAGTAAGAAAAGCATAACATTTTATGTTTGTCCAACCAACAGCCCAAACCTCAAAACTATTATAAAAATAAATTGAAAATGTTAAAATATCTGAGAGCAAAAGTGGCAAATCCTCACATTCAGAAGCTGGAAACCATGAAATGTTTTTGCAGGAAAAATGACTAAATGATTAATCAATTGATCAATTATTCGACTAATCATTTCAGCTGTAGTTGTAGCCTACTTGTACATTCTCATATGTTTTGTTTGCCAAAATCTTTTGCAGTGGAGTGAAAAGTACAATATGTCCCTCTGAATTGTAGTGAACTACAAATATTTGTGGCATGACATTTAAGTAGTCAAATAAAGTAAAAGTACCTCAAATATGTACTTAGGTAGGCCTACATCAGTACTTGAGTAAATGTAGCCTATTAAATCCCATCACTGGCCAAAACGTATGATCCTTCATTAAGGTTAGGCTATATTGTTGAAACTGTTGTAGAGATGTGTAGCAGAATAAATAAATAATATTAACACTGGAATGATGAGCCTGAGGACAAATATACAGGAAAGAGACCGTACACTTATACACGTATACACTTATAGCATCGGGACAGAGTGACAGATAAAGTAGAAGCCACAAGAGGATTTGGTCAGGAAAAGATAACTTTATTTAATCTGGGATACATACTCTTGTTATATTGGATTACTTGTCAGATAGAAAACACAGTAGCTTTTCAAAATAAAAGCAAGGTCCATTTAATTAATTATATTTATTTGTTTTTAAAACACACTTCAATAAATATTTTTCTTCTTTTAGTCGTCTTTTTTTTCTCTCTTCTATTTTACAAAAACGAACAGTGACTGTAAGAACAGGGAACAACACTGGATTAAAAGGTCAGCAGTGTAGACACAGGCCAACACAGACACTGCAGACGCCTAGAACCTAAAAATACCTTTACACATTTCCAAGTGTCTTACACAACTTTGTCCACATCACTATATGGCAGGTATAAACAACTCTTTCAATTATTTGAAATGAATGTTAAGCACTATTTGACCACTGGTCTGCAAAGATAGGTAGCATCACACACCAAAGAGCACAGAGAGAGCTAGCTCTAGGTTAAGACACGCAGGTAAAACAGATACAATGAATGCACCCCCCCACTCCACCCCCCCAGCTCTTTAGCATTGATCTGTCTACCACTCACATCCTCCGAACTTAAAAGTTGTATTACAATGAGACGGAGCTTTACGTAGATCTGTTCCACTTTTAAAGGGGAGTTAAAGCAACACAATGTAACTTTTAGCCCTACAGGTTGTCTCATTGGAATTGTCTCCAATGAGACAACATGTAGGGCTAAAAGTTACATACTGTTGCTTTAAGGAGGGAGCAGCGTTGGGTTACAAATGAGCAGGGCCACGCGGAATCTGCGGACGCAGAATTCCGCGGTATTTTCCCGAAGATTTTCAGCAGATTTGAAACAAATTAAAGATAAAACTCAGAATGTTAACACATCTCCAACCAAGCACAAAAAAACAGTCTGCTAAATCCCACAGATTTTCATTCTGGATGAAAACTGTAAAAAAAAAGAAATTATTGCAAACTAGTTACAATATACACTACACACAGTAAAGCACTGCAGTGAATGAATGACCGCAGTGCCTTCTGCAGAGGTAAACATATCAGGTAAGTGCAGTGACATATGAAGCAGATGCGTGAGAGGCATTGGAGAGGATAAGCAAACGCTTCGTACCTAAAACCTTATTTTGGAGTGTTTAAAGGCTCATACTGGTGTTTGTGCAAGTTTACTTCATTTACAACAATTTATGTATGCTTTGCCTTACTGCTAGTCTGGCTCAACGGATGTACATTGGGATGTCCCTCCCCGTTTCGCTACCTCTGCTATCAGTTTTGCAAGGGCCCCGTTGCTGCATCCACTTTGGCAATGCAAGACTACTTTACTTCTCACCGTTTTCCAAAACTTTGCAACCTTCAGGGACTTGAAACTTGCTTGAGACGTGATCCATCACAGTGAACATTATGCTTGGTTTTATTTTTATGAAAAGAGACATCATTGTGTGTTAAAGATGGATTCATTTGAAACGAATCTGCCGTTTCAGGTGGGAAATGCTGAAGCTCAGACAGAGTTGCATCGACGAGCTCTATTGTTAGAAATCTAGAAAAAAAGTACCCTGTGAGACAGATATTGTCAGTTTGGCAGCATATTGCATCACCACAATGTGATATTTTAACAAAAATAAGCCTGGGCGTGATGTTCGCTGACACGGATTGACTTTCAGAATGCTGACTTCACTGACATCACCTGCAACCAATAGCTGCCTGGAAGGTATAAAAGCACATTCAATCTAAATGATTCAAATACAATTGTAGATGATTTGAAGTAAGTAGGGCAGTCGGGACTCGCCCGGAAATGACGAGCGGAATGAGGTGACTAGAGTCTCTCAAAATCTGAGGAAAATCTATTAAACTGACCTTTGTCGAGCTGAAATGAAGACAGATTCAGCAACCGCACGGCCTAATTCTCGCTTCAAATGTTTTCAGAAACTATTTTAGCACAATATGAGATCGTATTCTGAATGAGTCGCCATGACAGTCTGGCTTTGAATTTCCGGAGAAAACAGACCCATGTGACACGTTCGTCCAATCAGCTGCCGGTTTTCATTTCCTGGGCAACAATACAGAGTAGCGCCGCCTGCTGTTATAGAGATGTATTACGTCTCGTCTTTTTGGTGCGTTCTGTGGCACTTTTTGGACAAACACGGGGAGACTGGCTTTTCTGTCAACGGTCGGCCGTCGGCTATGTGTGTAAGCAGCTTAAGATGTTTCAATATCCACTGCCCATGACTGTCAATTTCCTAATAAGGAATAATGTCAAAGAGGGCTTTAACTTTTTTTTCATTAAAGTTATTGGTTTGTTTTCCTCCTAGTATCACCTCCTAGTTTTGGTGTACAGATTATACAGAGTAGCCTGCTGCTGTGGAGACGTATTACGTTTCTCAAGTCGGTGTCACCTCAGTGTGTCCCGAGGCAGTTTTTTGGACCTCGGGGACCCGACTGGCTTTTCGGTCGACGGTCGGCCATCCGGCTGGTGTGTCCCGGCCTTAAGAGGAAACATGGCAAATAGTTTTGGCAGTGACTGTGTATGTAGGAGAACCAGTCTGTACCACCAGGCCAGGAATTAGGGCACCACGGTACCATGACAGACATTGGCACACCAGCACATCCTGAGGCCTCCAGTGACTCAGAAGATTATTCATAGACCAAAAGCAACAGGTGCTGTCACTCCGTCCATAGCTCACAGCCAATTATGAAGCTCTGCAGGTGTGCCCAGCCAACCACACAGGCAACCAAAAGTGAATCTGATATTAGTCATTTCTTCTTCTTCTTCTACCCTTCAACCTTTGTTCTCTCTTCAATATGTCGTCTACTTTTAGAAACGTATGCCATCCCCCAAACACACACACACACACACACACACACACACACACACACACACATGGAAATGTTATTAGGTCAACCTCATCCTGTGACAGTGACTCAGTACATCAGCTCTGCGGCCCGTTACCCCTCCCACCTGCAGCCTCCGCTGGAGCAGCAGGAACAGGATGGAGAAAAGTGGAGGTATGAAAGAGGGTAATGGCATTTAAAAAAAAAGAAAAAAAAAGGAAGGAATGTGGAGATAAATGAAAGGCAGCCAAACAGTGTACAAAAGTATGGGATGCCATTCAGAACATAAAGCAGTCCTACACCTGAACTTAAAGAAGGGTTGGTAGACCTCGGCGCCGTGCCCACGGTCTGTGGTCCTCGCCTAACCGGTCGGTCGGTCAGTCGGTCGGTCGGTCGGTCGGTCGGTCCACCTTCCCGCCTCCCTCAAACGGCAGAATAAACATTCAAAATGTCCTCTTTTCAAAAGTTGCCCGTTGTTGCAGCCCTCACGCCTTCTTTTGTTCAAACGGATTGCAGAATTAGTTGGAAAAACATTTGTTCAAATCCACTAGATTATGACTACTATTAAATCACATTGAACCTCTCCAAACACACCTGTCCTACTTGATCTTTGTTAATGACGTCAACATGGATGCCCTCTTTTAGTCGATTAGTCGACTAATTGGTAGTCGGTTTCTTTATTCGATTATTCAATTTTTCTTGCCTTTTCGCGCTGAACGACTTATTTCCAAGAAACCTATGAGGACATCTCTGGCAAACACCAGATTTAAAGTGGTGGTTCTGCATGATTCTTTGTGGAGAACCTCAGTTTTACACATCTGTCCAATAAATTAAACTTATCGTATTGTTGATAAAACCATAGGAGTGTTAATCGACTAAGAACGTCTACTCGCGGACAGCGATTTTGTACAAATATAAAAAAGCCTGAAAATCACCAACTTTGGAGACGGGATTCTGTTCGCCAGAGAATAGAATAGAATCTAATCTTAGCTTTGGTCCTGTGTGTTGTCTTAGCATCACTCTTGTCAAGTTTGGTTCAAAAGCAGCATTACGCAGAGTGAAGAATACAAGTAGGTATTTAAAAGAACACGTATCGGGTGGTTTCCTGCGCTGGTTAAGAAACACACAGTTACACTCAAAGGCCAAGGGGAACGACATCACTTACAGGAAAAGCACAACTACGAGCCATGGTCAGTAGCACCTGCTGGACACCATTGTTGTTTTCACACACGTTTAAGCATCACTGAGCTATGAAGTTAGTTATATTGTTTTCAATCCTTCAGTCGGTACACATTGAGTTAAACAGCCTCATTAACTTTCTTCTAACTAACCATTATTATTATTATTATTATTATTGCTACATCAATACAGTGTACTTCATCAACGCTGTATGGAATCTGTTCTACACACAAACACACACGTGTACCCAACCCGTTGGTATCGTGACGAGGTTATGTGAGCCACACATGTATGTGTAGTTCTACAGTATCAACACACATCCACAAATTCTCCAATTACTGTGTCTCTTCTCCAATATCTTGTCTTCGTGTTCCAGCTGTCCCCTGGCCCAGGTGAACATGACAGGCTCAAAGGCCATAAGGGTGAGATAACAAGAGCCTGTGTGTGCGTGTGCGTGTGTGTATAGCAGTTGGATGAGGAAGTGTGTGTCCTCAGAGTTGCAAGGGGATCTTTGTGTACTCTAGTTAAAGGGTAACTGTTCTTTTTTATATTTTTTTCAACCTGGACCCTATTTTCCCATGTTTTTGTGTCTACGTGATTGATGGGAACAACAATCTAAACCCACCAGACTCCATGTACGTAAACAGGGATTTTTATCATCGTAAAACACACTTCATTCAAAGCGAACGGACACAAAATGAAACTACGAAAAGCCGTCTTGGTTAGTCTTTACACTTTTCCAACAATCAACACTCTGGGTTGGTTAAATGAACACATCATTTTACCGATTTACTTATGAGAATATGTTTTCTCTATACACGCTAAAACGGTTGTTTATTTAAATGGAATCTGGTAGGTAATAGCAAACAAAGAGGATTTTACTCTTTTAAAAAGTAAGGATCCTTTCCATAATGTTTTCAGACCCTTAGACTAACAATCGCCCCATAGGGTTACATTGCAGTTCGGTTCGCGGCTGCTGGTCGCAGCGTTCACGCTAAATATTGGACCAATTTGTGGTCCAATAATTTTCCAGGTTGAAAATCTTAGAAATCCTCAGATTCTGTCAATAAACAATGTAGCTTACACTCTGATGGGTGTTTTGCATGCATCAACTGAAACTGTCAAGCTCTTTCAGACCTTCAAACAGACCAGACAAGAGCTTCAGAGCTCAGCTTTTGCTCAGAGATTGAAGTCTGGAAAGAACTGATGCAGCCAATCTGATAAATCAGATGAATGAGATCTTCCACCCCTCCAAATTCACAAACCTCAATCATAACCATTGCTACTTTAGACAAGCTCTATTTTTCATTTGAAATCCATTGAGAAACTACATTTTTCCGATAGATTTGGCGGAATTTGATGTCACCAGAACAGCCGGCAGACAAAGGGGTGCGTTTAGCTGATCAGGTAAAGACAAGTTTTCATGTTGATGTTAGAGATGGTCCAATACCGATACAGATACCAGTATCGGTCGGCTCCGATACCGCCTAAAATGCTGGTATCGGTATCGGGAAGTACTGGAGTTTATGCACCGATGCGATACCGCATAATAAAGTCCTAAAGAAAATCTACGTTAAAGTAGTTTATTTCTGTTCTTTTTCGTTATAACTATAAAGGAAAGTTCTGTGGCATTCATTGTTTGCGTTTGTTCATAATAAACATAATAAACATAATAAAATATATGACACACTGGTATCGGATCGGTACTCGGTATCGGCCGATACGCAAGTTCAGGTATCGGAATCGGTATCGGGAAGCAAAAAATGGTATCGGACCTTCTCTAGTTGATGTTAGGACCTACTTTGTGTGATATCATCCTAAATTGATTATTAGCTTTGTCTACACCTTTAGGTGATCGGGGACTGCATTGCTGTTGTTTTTTTTACGTTAAACTACTGCATAAGTTCAATTGCATTAACTGCAGTTACATCTGAAAACAAAAATACCATTAATCTTTTTTAAATAGTAATATTACACTGAAAATCTAGGCTACTTGAATCAGTTACTTTCCACCTATGTGTTTTTTTTAATGGGACACATTCTCAATTAATCTCTTAAAGCACCTTCCACCAATTGCAACACACACACACACACACGTAATCTTGTTGCCTTCCCAGGGGACAAGCTGAAACGCTGGGGCTGAGAACAACTTGTCCCTTCAGCTCAACATCCATTCTGCATTCTACCTCTAAACACCATCTGGTTGTCACACATTATTCAGGTGTCTGAGAGTTATTATGAGTCTGTTAACGAGGAAAACCTGCAAAGTTACAATGGTGAAGGTTGAAGGACACATTTTTTTTTTTTCACAGCAAAACAAGCAGGAGCCGTCAAAAGTCCGAGAGCCCGCGTGGAGAGTCTTTCTTACGACATTCATGAAAAGCCTCCATTTGCAGGCCGGACCTTCAGTGATCACGTGATGAACTCACCGTAAGGCTTCAACAGATGCGCTGCTCTGGTCGAGGCTCGTCTAGACACACACTGCACTGTATAAAGGGGGGGAAATCCTTTGTCATTCTCGCTCATATTTCCTCATCTGTGTTACCCTTTTGTAATTACCCGGCCCACTCCCTTATCATCTTTGGCAGCGAGCTGGATGCGGGATGGGTAGGGGGTGTGTGTGTGGGGGACGGGGGACGGGTTTAGATGCGTCCGTTGCCGTGTGTGCTGCTTCGGCGGCCGGACACAGGGTGGGAGGAGTAGTGCAGCTCGGCTGCGGAGAAGGTGGAGGCCGAGGAGTTGGAGGAGGTAAGTCCGCAGGCTTCGCAGGCCAGCGCCAGCTGCCTCAGGGCATCCAGGGAATCCATCTTAGCTCCGCGCAACAGATCGCTCTGACCCTGCAGCACACAGGAAGACACGTGTTTGACTCATGTACTGTATGTGTAAAGGCTGACTTATGCTATATGCTTATGTTAAATCAAGGCTGTGGGTACGTACGTATGTACGTAGAGATACCGACCCTACGGCGGCCCTACACTGTTGCCTGACGTCCAACTCTCAAAAAATTTAATTACACGCCGCAGACGCGCACGCCGCTCAGCCGTGGCTCGGTAGCGTTGCATTTCCCCCGACTCATTCCCTGGTTCTCCTTTTCCATAAACAACGTGAAGTCAAGGAGAGGGTTAACTGTTCCTGCCAAAGATTACCAACTGTGGTCAGAAAGAACAGGGGAGAGACTTTGTTTCTCTCACTATGAGTCTAGAGTCGCAACTCACTCCGAAGCTAATCACCGTCACTCTCTCCCCTGCTCTACCACACACTCACCACGCACGCACACATGCTGGCCCTGCTATTTTCTTAAAGGTCCTATGACATGCTTTTTGGATGCTTTTATATAAGTCTTAGTCCCTAATACTGTATCTGAAGTCTCTTTTATATAGGCCTTAGTGGTCCTCTAATACTGTATCTAAAGTCTCTTTTATATAGGCCTTAGTGGTCCTCTAATACTGTATCTAAAGTCTCTTTTATATAGGCCTTAGTGGTCCCCTAATACTGTATCTGAAGTCTCTTTTATATAGACCTTAGTGGTCCCCTAATACTGTATCTGAAGTCTCTTTTATATAGACCTTAGTGGTCCTCTAATACTGTATCTAAAGTCTCTTTTATATAGGCCTTAGTGGTCCTCTAATACTGTATCTAAAGTCTCTTTTATATAGGCCTTAGTGGTCCCCTAATACTGTATCTGAAGTCTCTTTTATATAGACCTTAGTGGTCCCCTAATACTGTATCTGAAGTCTCTTTTATATAGACCTTAGTGGTCCCCTAATACTGTATCTGAAGTCTCTTTTATATAGACCTTAGTGGTCCCCTAATACTGTATCTGAAGTCTCTTTTATATAGACCTTAGTGGTCCCCTAATACTGTATCTGAAGTCTCTTTTATATAGACCTTAGTGGTCCCCTAATACTGTATCTGAAGTCTCTTTTATATAGACCTTAGTGGTCCCCTAATACTGTATCTGAAGTCTCTTTTATATAGACCTTAGTGGTCCCCTAATACTGTATCTGAAGTCTCTTTTATATAGATCTTAGTGGTCCCCTAATACTGTATCTGAAGTCTCTTTTATATAGACCTTAGTGGTCCCCTAATACTGTATCTGAAGTCTCTTTTATATAGACCTTAGTGGTCCCCTAATACTGTATCTGAAGTCTCTTTTATATAGACCTTAGTGGTCCCCTAATACTGTATCTGAAGTCTCTTTTATATAGACCTTAGTGGTCCCCTAATACTGTATCTAAAGTCTCTTTTATATAGACCTTAGTGGTCCCCTAATACTGTATCTGAAGTCTCTTTTATATAGACCTTAGTGGTCCCCTAATACTGTATCTGAAGTCTCTTTTATATAGACCTTAGTGGTCCCCTAATACTGTATCTGAAGTCTCTTTTATATAGACCTTAGTGGTCCCCTAATACTGTATCTGAAGTCTCTTTTATATAGGCCTTAGTGGTCCCCTAATACTGTATCTGAAGTCTCTTTTATATAGACCTTAGTGGTCCCCTAATACTGTATCTGAAGTCTCTTTTATATAGACCTTAGTGGTCCCCTAATACTGTATCTGAAGTCTCTAATAGCAGGGCCGGCATGTGTGTGTGCGCGGTGTGAGTGTGGTAGAGCGAGTGAAAGAGTGACGGTGATTAGGCATAGTGAGAGAAATTCTATTTGGGTCTGCTAATAAGGTACATGAACCACAAGTAAGACATAGAAATAGATTGTAAAAAGGTTGAACCCCTTTTTTTTTTTTTAATATAACAATATAAATGTACAGCCTGATTTATGAGTTCTGATTCAATCACTATCAGCTTCTCCTTTCCTAGTGAGTCTCAGACTTTTCACACTTTCCATAAAACCAAATATTTATCTGGCATCAATCCTATAAAATCAGAGAGTTAGGAGTACCTTGAGCACAGTGATGTTCCAGGTGAAACTCTCCACAGCTTTGCTCAGCTTGCGTCCCTTCAGTCCCTCCTTCTCCCCGAGCTGGGAAAGTTCCTCGTGGAAGTCCATTCCTGCACCAAACAAAAACACACAGGTCCAGATGATTCCAGCCTCCCCTGCTCACTTTTCCTCTCTTTTACTGAAGCTAGGCGCTCAATTCTTTTTAAATGGAAGGATGTAACCCAGGGGTTCTCAAACACATCACTCAAAAGGTCCGCGTCTGATTTTTATTTCCAGTCAAAAGGTCCGGAACAATTGGCAATAACAAAATAAAAGCATTCGGTCCATTTTTTGAGCTTCATGCGGTAAAAGTGCAGCAGTATTTGTAGCTTCATGTAGTAAAAGGAAGTTTCTGCCGCTTGGACATTTTTGTCTATATTTTTTGGCGTTTTCCCGCCTTTTTTTTTACGTTTTTGTTCCGCTTTTGCATTGTTTTTGTCACCTTTTTTGCCGATTTTTTCATGTACAGTCAACATTACTAACAATGTATTGATCAATAGAAAATGTATTTCAAAATAGAAACTTTAGGCTACACTTCATAAGGTATTGTATTCATAGCACAAGGTATGGCCCAGGTCCGGAGTGACTTGGTCAGGACTTTGAGAAGCCCTGATGTAACCCCTCAGATGGTTCCAACGGTTCCATTAGGAGATTTTACAAAACCTGGGTCCCCCTAATAAACTATTTAGTGAATAGTCTACCTGGTCTGGAACTCATGCCTCTACAGGTGGTCTGTCCTAGCTGTGCTTAAACACACTATGATGCCCACGTTTAGGTCCGGTTTCCTGTGATCTGAATCCGAATCAGTATACTTTATTGATCCCTCGGGGGAAATTGTGAAGTTGCAGTTGCTCACAGTCAGATTCAAGGTAAAAAAATAAATAAGAATAAGAAAAAAAGCTAGCCAGTAGGTGTAATTGAAGAATATGGAGATAGAGATGTGAGGGGGAAACACGTGTTGTGAGTCTGTCTGTTAAGGACTCTGTTGTTGGTTTTGTTTATTTTTTGGTTCTTTCCAGTACTCCTTATCTTTCTGTACATATTTGTACCTTGAGATGACAGCTCACTGTATGTTAATGTTCTGTCTCATGAAAATGTTTCTATGAATAAAGCACACACAAACCAGAGCTTTTCCTCAGTTTACAGGGGCGGGTGGGCGTCAGCATTTCAAATTCAGGTAAATATAACTGGGTCAGACTGATTTGCTTGGCTTACGTTTGTGACTAACACAAAATGTCTAGGGGCAGGTGTCAACTACACGTCTTGATGGATTGGTTGTCAGATACTGGATTTCCATTTTCATGCAACTGACTTTGAAATTGACAGTTAAAGGTCAGGAGTTATCGAAGACGGTGAGAGGGTCTAATAACACACAGGTTTGACTGTGTAGATGTCGATCTTTTCACTGTCAATGCTGTCATACTGCTGCATCACACCTTAGAAAATCCCAAATATGAATACAAGGCAGATCTGCGGTGTGTTACGAGGAGGGGTGGGAATCACAGGGTACCTTTATGATACACGATACATGGCTCACGATACCGATAAAATCAGGATACAGCAATTCTGCGATAATCCATACATTGCTAGATAAATCCTATAATCAGAGTGCGATGTGTGGGATTTCCCCCTTTCTGGTCTACATATTCCTGCCTCTGCTGAATCTTTTTTATCCCCGGTGGGGCCAAACTGTACCACTACAGAGCTCCGGGACGCCGGCTACCAGCAGCAGTTCATTAGCCGCCAATAGGTGACTGTGAGCCGGCTACAGGCCAGACGACGGTGCTTTCAGGGGCCGTGGTAGTGGAGTTTAGCCAGGAAAAGTGAGTGTTAGGTTTAGGCACAAAAACAACTGGTTAAGTTTAGGCACAAAAACAACTCGTTTTTCATAGGAAAATGATCGTGTTTGGATTAAAACTCTCCTGAGGAAAGTTTCCTGGGTTTCCTGGGTGTTTTCGACAGCATAGTGAAATCCGCTCTGGCTTGAAAGCGCTGTGTTGACACTAAATTGTGCTATTTCATTTTGAGATTATTTTCCACAGGATATTGAAGTTGATAAGTAAGTAAGTTTTGGCGTGCCTGGTCGAGTGGCTCTATAAATGGTATTGGAGGGGTGGGGGGGGGGGGGTCATTCTTGGATGTTTTGTTTTGTTGTGCATGATCAAACAAACACCCCCACCCCCCCTCCCCACTTTAAATGTCCGTGAAAAGGTTAAGTGCAGGTTTTCTCTCTTTATCCACTGCAAGTTCAAACTGTTAGAAAACAGCACAATTTGACGGTCCAGACGTTGGACTTAAACGTGGCAGGGGCATCAGTTATTTTGTTATTTTCCTCAAACCGCTGTCCGCCATCCCGTTGAAAACCTCTTCCTGTTCGGATAGTTAACTTCTGTTCAAGTTTCCCTCATTAACGTGTTGAGCGCCACCTTGAGGAGCCATGAAGTAGCAACGCTGGGAGCAGGGAAATCTATTTTATTTATTAAAATATCAATATTTGGCGCCAGCGTACCGATTTTTGTATCGGACAACAATATATAACCATAGCGATATTTTGTCATTTCAAGCAGAGAACTTTTTTTTAAGATAATTTTTGGTCCCGTCGAGGAGTAAACCTCTATATGGGCGCCGGCTCTACCAGGTGAGCTAACCAGGCGCCCAGAGAACCCTTTTTTTATTTATTTTTTTAAATGTGTCTCATTTCAAAAGTACAAAAATAAGAGGACTTTTTTTGGCTAATTAGAAACCCATCTTACCAAACGTTTGAGTAGGGCTGGGTACTGAATTTGGTACTTTTTAGGCACCGACCGAATTGCCTCTACAGTTTAGAGTATCGAAAAATGCCTCGTCATTCAACACCCAATTTTAAATATGGAAGGAGTAAATCTCATCAGACTCAGTGAGCCAATCAGCATGCAGCATGCTTCTACCAAAATCTAATAATGTCTGTGATTGGCTGTCTAAAGTTACACGTCGCAGAGACACACAGGAAAAACTCTACATTACACAGAGAGACGGGGCTCATGTAGTAGGAGCTGAACCATAAATAATATGTGCCGTAATGTGTAACTTGGTAATTTATTTTTGTTTCATAAAATTGGTATTGAAAAAAGTATAATTCACGAACACGGTATTGGTATCAGTACCAGTATACTTTTGAGAGTGTCAGAATCAACAGCGAATACCTCCACATTCTCTGAGCAGTCGTGTGTGTCGTCCCCCATTAGGTTCGGCTGTTGGATGTTCAAACTGCACTTGTTTTATACATGAGCGCTCATCAAAACTATTTTCTCTCAGCTCATTATCGCCCATGTCTGGCTGCGTACTTTACCTTCTCTCTGCACATGGCCGATCCTCTCCTGAACACCGTCTGCGTTCTCAATCAGCTGTTTCTGGGCGGCAATCATCTGCACAGACAGGAAGAAAGTTAAGCTCGTTTAAAAACCCATAGAGCTTTAATTTAAATGGTGTGAGGAGTGTTCATGTTTCCACAAAAAAATGTGTGATATATTTCATATAATGCATCCATTAAATACATCAAAACTGAAACGATTAGTCAATTAATCGAACAACTATTTTTTTTTTTTTTATGTATTTATCATTTAACTATACTTCTCTTGTGAATGAGCTTGGCTAACTCGTCTTGTCTTCCTTCTTTTTAGCAATGTCAGCATGTTTTTAGATCTCACATTCAAGTCAAACCCAAGTTGTAATATCACAATTACAAACCAAAGATGTAAAAGAATCAGCCTTCACACTTTTTTGTTAAGTACATAATTCCATATGTGTTCATACATAGTTTTGATGCCTTCAGTGAGAATCTACAATGTAAATAGTCATGAAAATAAAAGGAAACGCATTTGAATGAGAAGGTGTGTCCAAACTTTTGGCCTATACTGTATATGTGAGCATATAAGTCATATGTATTATATATACACATGTATGCATATCAAGTTTAACTATTACATCTCATTTCATTTCATTCAACCTGCTAGAGACGGGCATTGGAAATTAGCAGTAGCTATAAATGCTGTGATACATTGCAGTTGATAATTGTTGTGCTGCAATTCTCTATGTGGACTGTATTTGTCCCTGTCAATTTCATTCATTAAATGAAATTAAAATGATTATGTTGGCACATTGCAAATACGCTATATACTTTTGCACATTTCATCCTTTTTGTTTCAAACACTGCACACCTCTTCCCATTTAAAAAACAGATATATTTTACATATTTTCATATATTTTTCGTATTTGCTATTGTAAATTCTTCACTTACATTGTGCTTCTTTTTCTTTTCACTTATTGTTTTTATTGTTATGCACTGAGATACCAAGGCACATTTTTTTTATGTAAAAGAAACTATTTTGCAATAATCCTGATTCTGATTCTGAAGTGCAAGTGGCCAAGGGGGATTGATTTGGATGCTCCGAAGTTGGAACGTGATGTAAAGCACAAAGTCTGTTTTAAATAATCAGTGTAAAGAAACAAACAGAAGACAGAAGAAAAGAGAGAGATGAGAGTGTGTGATGACTCAGCCGTGTGTGTGTGTGTATGTTCGACTGGAGATCACACCAACTGTGGCTATATGACACTGACCTGCTGCGCTCACATTTGCTGGATTCACACTCAAACATTATTAGCTCCAGTGCCGCGCTGAAACACAACGTTATAGTTAGAAATAAAGCACTCTCTGTGCGGAGGAGTGTGTGTGTGGAGGTGTAATAGCCGAGCGCTGAAACAGGTGGGAGAGATTCATCCTTATCTGCTGCAAGAGGAAATGGAGTAGGAGGAGACGCAGCTGGTTCTCTGTGTGTGTGTGTGTGTGTGTGTGTGTGTGTGTGTGTGTGTGTGTGTGTGTGTGTGTGTGTGTGTCTGTTTCATGCATGTCACCTCAGAGTCTCTTTCTGCATATTTGATGCTTCAGGACACTCAGTAATACGGCACTGAGTAAACACACTAAACTTAATTTAAAATTGAAACTTGAAAAACAAAATTAGGAAAAGCAATGAACTTCTGAGTACTACGAGCTAATAAATGTACCCAGTTCATTTAGATTTTTAAGGGTACAAATCCCCAGGTGAATAGATATCACCATTAAACTTGATTACTGACATTAAGACAAATATATTTCTGAAATTGTATGTTTAAATATGCAAATGATGCTTTATCTTGTAAAATATGTGCTTATTCGCAAACATTTCCAGAACAGAAATCTGAATATTGGATTGTTGGAAGTTTTCTAACATGTTTATGTTTAAATATGCAAACAAGTTATTATCTAATGCCAACTTTTTGGTGAATTTGGGCGAAATCTACAGGCAGAGGCATACGCAGAGTGGGGTAAAATAAACATCTAAATGTGTAATTCCGATGTTTTTTTTCCCCAATAGTTTGAAAGAGGACATGCTATGGAAGCAAAATAGCTCAAAAACACAACATTTAAAAATGATGGTATTGCCTGTAGTGTTTCCCCTCAATGTAAACACAGAGCACATAGAGACCAAACATTTTGTGATGAAGCTATTTAATACCATAAATAATAAAGCACGTTTTTGAGTGCTAATTAATGAATGTTAGCATTTTGATTTGCTCAACTAAAAAGGTGAACATGGTTACCATTACACCCGCTACTTGAAACCTAAACCCTAAACCCTAAACCCTAAACCCTACACCCTGAACCCTGAACCCTGAACCCTAAACCCTGAACCCTGAACCCGGAACCCCAAACCCTGAACCCTGAACCCTAAACCCTAAACCCTAAACCCTGAACCCTAAACCCTAAACCCTAAACCCTAAACCCTTACAGATGTCACCTGGTAAGTGTTTGAGTGCGAGAGGTTGCAAGGGTTCGAAACAGTATGAACAGAAATGTGAATGCACTTTGGGACGACACATCACACTACCTTGATGATGTCAAAACCTGTTACTTACAATTGTGGGTTTAGGAAATTTGTTTCTTTATGTTTTTATTCTTTCTTCGCGGCCATGAAGGCACTTAAGGGGCTGACTGCCTGATCTGAACGTTGTAATGGCAAAATTACATTTAAGCACAATTCCTTATATTTTTATGTTTTATTTCTACTTTACTGCTCTCACAAATGCTGAAAGAGTCTATCTCATTTTCCACATGTAGATTTTGATTCTAACTTTGTGAGACATCCAGTCTGGAACATTTTGTGAGCTCTGTTTGCCTGAACCGATAAAGGTACAAGGTCACCCCAAAACTATCTCATGTTTTCCCATGCCAGTTAAGATGTAACTGGGGGGTGAAAGTCATACAGGGAGGAGGAGGTGAGATGACTCAGAGATGTCTCTTGTATTCATCTGATTGTCTTCATTTGTATCAGATTGCCTGTCAAAATTGTAGCGTCATAATAATCCAAGTGAGTGTGTGCTGTCACTCTGAAGATGCATATAAGCCTGGTGTTCTTGTTCACTCATTTACGAAACTGACTCCACACTGGGCTGCGGCCTTTTGTGAAATCATGTTGATCCTATATTTGCAAATATATCTTTTTTAATAAAATACAAAAACCCAACTTGGTTTTAGTCTCAGTCTGTCTTATTTGTTTCAATTTATTAAACTCTGAAATTTCCCCCCCTGCTGCAAAGGAAACTTCCATAACAACGTCTTCCAGGCTCTTGCTGCACAGAGCGGACAAGTCAAATAATCAATTTACTTGTTTTTGTCAAAACAGCATCACAATTAAGCCCCGGTAAGCCCTATTCTCCCCAATCAGTAATGAGCACAAGCAGAAACGCATTAAGACTGCATTTAGTTGGTGCCAGTTTTGAACTATCGACATCATTTCATTTTACCAAATCAAAAACTTCAGAAACATGGGTGAAGTCCACGATGCAAACTAAAGGGTGAGAAAGCAGAGGCTGCAGTAGGTTTACCCTCCACCCTCGTCTCACTCACCGTGTCGTAGGCCGAGAGCAGTTTGCGCGTCGGCTCTGAGAGGTTGACCAGAGGCTCCAGGCACGGGTATCCCTCCTTCAGCACCATGCTGGCCCCCATGGTGCCCTCGGGGCTCTGCAGCCTCGTTGCCAGGCTCTGGATGCACTGCTTCAGTTTGGCCACCGTGGGGAGCCCACACTGCTCTTTGAAGCTGGCGGTGGTGCTCTGGAAACGGTCGGATGGCAACAAAGAGAGGTGAGAAAGAAGAGGAGGACAGGGGAAATGGTATTAGATCCGATGTACAGTTCCTGCTGTAAAACTAAGCTGGGAAAGGTCACACACACACACACACACACACACACACACACACACACACACACACACACACACACACACACACACACACACACACACACACACACACACAATCCCCTGTCATCTGCTGTCTCCCTTGTGAAGTAAATCAATATGGCAGTCATTGCTGCTTAATCCAGTGAAATCAGCCCTAGCTTAAGCACATTTGGCAAAAAGAACAAAACAAATGGCACAAATGTGGAGCCGAAAAATCATTCAACTGCTGCAGGTGTGTCAGGATGCAAAACTGGGTTTGTTAGCGGATCTGACAGAGAAAAAATAAGAGTCAATCTGCTGAAATGTAATTTGGGGTCATGATACAAAAGATGTATTCCTGCACATACAAGCACAAGAATGCAATTTGCCACCTGGCAGAACCCCAACTGGACTAGAGATTATCACGCCCCACCTGTGTGTGTGTGTGTGTGTGTGTGTGTGTGTGTGTGTGTGTGTGTGTGTGTGTGTGTGTGTGTGTGTGTGAGTGAGACATAAAGCAATAGAGGCATGATGAATAATAACTGACTGTGGCAGATGAGCCCACAGCTGGACTCATGGCAGAGAGACAGGGACACAGAGCAAGGAGGGAGGGGAAGGGACAATGAGATTGAATCAGGCAGATTGAAAGCAGTTTGTAAATGCGCAAATGTGTTTGCGTGTAGGACTGAGTGTGTGTATTTGTGTGTGTGAGATGGTAGGGACTTATCTCCTGATAGAGGTTATGCTGTACCGTTGATATTGAGAGGGCTTATCAACAATTGTGGGAAAGGCTGAAACGATTAAGCGAGAAATGTTTAATGGCAATATCGGAATTACATGCGTGTCATGGGATACCTTCATTTTTTTTTTTGATGACCGAATGCCTCAAAACCAGAGATTCCCTTTCAGTTATTTAACCCATACATTTTCACTACATGGCAAAAACTATGTGGACACTCAAACATTACATCCATTGTGAATTTTGAATATGTTATTACAAAATCATAGTTCGACATGTAGGCAGTGATGGAAAAAGTATTCAGATTCTTTGTTTAAGTTTTAGCCGTAAAATGTACTCAGTGCAGTAAAATGTTCCTCTTCTATCTGATGTTTCTGGATTCATATTCCTGCTGCATTCATGTGTATGTTGCATTTTACTGCTGCAGATTTTGATGCTCATTTTAACTCCTTTCTATACTGTTGGGTAGTTTAATCTACAGCAGTGCATCACATTCTATAAGACCATCATGTCTGTAGCGTCGCTGTCCTGTGAGAACCACGTATCTCTAAAGAGTTTTGGAACTTTTCATGATGTCATGAAAAAACAGCTCTGGATCTTCGCGCTCTTATACAGCACTAGTCAACATGGTGCATACGGTAATAAATACGTGGAATACATACGAATTACAGAGCATTTTGATCCCATTAGGCCCCAAGAACATTACTGAGTTGGGTTACTGGTTTTGGGAATTCAGGTCTGGTTCACAGTCTGCGTTCCAGTTCATCTTAAAGGTACTGGATGGGATTGGGGTCAGCCTAGTCTTGCATTGCTAGACCTTCTTCCACAGCACTGGGGAGGACTGTCTGGTTAGTCCACACAGCATTTTGGGATGGGAGAAAAACGTGCTCTGGTTTATTGGCATTTCTTTGAACCAATCACAATCGTCTCGGGCAGTGCTAAGCGCTGAACGGAGCCACGGTGCCGCTGCAAAATAGCCTCGGGAAGGAACTTGTTTTGGTGGGACGTGTACGTTCAAAAGTTGTTTTAGTCGTGCAACAGAAAACTCGGATTACTCAGAAACTCAGGCCCTGCGCCTGGGGATCGCATCCCACATGTGGCGGTCCGTCCTGTTGTTGTGGCCGGCGTGTGGCGCCTCATTTCCCCGTTGTTGCGCCCCCCCAGAGCAGGTTTGAAAATTTGTGACGCGTACACGAAATAAACGTCAAATCGTGACCTGTAAACTTATCAATAAATCAAAATAACGTGACTATTTCACGACCTGGCATGAGACAGCGTTGGGAGAACATACAAACTCCACACAGAAAGGCCCGGAACGACCTGGATTCAAACCCAGAACCTTCTGACTGTGAGGCCACAGTGCCAACCATTGGGCCACCATGCTGCTATGCTACTTAACCATAGTCCTCGAACGAAAAAGAAGGCCATCCGGCGGAATTTCCGGCGCCAACGGAGCAATCCCAGAAGTGGAACGTCGTGGATATAGACTAAGATCAACCAGTCAAGTTGTTCAACACCGGACTGGGAAACCATTTCTTCATGGATCAGGCTTTGAGCTTAAGGGGACCGTTGTGTTGAAACAGGAAAAACAGGGGTGTCCACCTACATTTGGCTTTACAGTGCACATTTATATCAGAATATACATCTCTAAAAACAGATACACATCGCCCACACTTAGATCATTTGTATTCAGTGCTAAGCTGGTGGGTGCTGTGCGACCAGGTCCTATTATTGCTGGTATTAATAGAAGCTTTTATAATCATCCTCCTTACTGACTTTTCTCTCGTCTCTGACTCTCCTCCTCCTCTCTGTCTCTCTTCTTCACCCGACAGAGAGGTCTCAGGTGGAGTCTGATTCCCTGATATTCGGATTAACCTACATAACCAGAGCTCTTCATCAACAACACCTAAAACTACAAAAGCGGAGTGACACCTGATCTGCTGTGACTTGCCTGAGAAAGTATTTTGTTCTTCTTTGTTCAGCAAAACAAACACATGTCTAGTGCCTTGATTTTAGAACCCCCAACGCAAAGAAGAGGAATGATGACAATGAAACATGAATAACTCTCTTAACATTTCTCTCCAGGAACAAAGTCTAAGTTACTCAGGATAATCCAAAATCCTCATTGAACGGTTTCTTTTATCTCTTCCAAAAACAAATTGCCAAATGAAAACCGTTACGAAGTCGTGGATTATCCCGTGTGGCAGGTACAGCCGTGTGCACACAGCCAATTCGCAGACTGTACGGACATCATCTATAACAACGGACAAACAGATTGGTGTTTTTGTGGCAGCTCAGACTCTGAATGGTGTAACCAGAAACTCTGTTCTGTCTATTTCCGTCCAGTCTGCATTGCAGTGCATGCACAGTGCATGTTTATGAAACAGATTCATAAGTTGGAATTTTCTGCTCTAATTGAAACATTTGGAACTTGGCTATGTGTCAGTTCGTGCTGCCCCCCGGACGAATTTGCGTCTTATTATGTCTTTCCATTGACACTTGGTGAAAGCTGAAGTTTGCTCAATGTCCTTCTGGATCCATATTTTTCATATGTTTACAATCTATCTATAATTTTGTCTGTAATTTTATGTGGGCCTAATCTGTACACACATCTATTTCCTGTCTGTCCGCCCTGTTGCCTTTCCAGAAAGTTTCTTTTAATTTTTCCCCGTTACGTTAAATGCTGGATTTTGTAATGAGTATGCAGTTGCAGCACCTGTAAAAGTTGCCTTGCTTCATGTCTGAACTTAAGAGCATCGCATAAAATTTTTCCTCGGGATGAATAAAGTATCTACACTATCTATCTATCTATCTATCTATCTATCTATCTATCTATCTATCTATCTATCTATCTATCATCTGCAGGAACTTGTCCGAGGGTAACGTTAGTGACAACGACCACAGAGAAGCACAAACAAAAAACACTATTAATTCAAACAGCGTTTTGCGAGATGCATCGTTGCCGAATTGCACGAAACTTCTTTCCAAAGCCAAAATAAATTTATAAATATTTAAATTAAACTAAACTAAACTAAAATGGTCATATTTTGAGTTAAGTTTGGCCCACAGTGTCAAAGAAAGTCAAAGGAAGAAGCTCCTGAAATAGGACACAGCTGGGGGTTAGACTTAAGGTCTTACACTGAGGAGGAAATAAAATGATACAGACACATGCAGGGCTGTGTTCATGATAATGTTTTACAAATATGTCAGTGTGTATAAATACAGACTCAACCGCTTTTGTCCATAGTCTTCATAAATCCATCAGAGTTTAAAATTCCAAAACAATGAAAGCAGAAGGTAACGGACATCCGGCCTAAATGAGTGAAATCCGGCAGAATTTCCGGCTGCAACGGAGCAATCCCGGAAGTGGAACGTCGTCGATCTAGACTAACACAACAATGACTAATCAACTTCTTGACGTATTTCCCTCTCACCTGAGCCCCCTCCCGCAGGTCCGTAGCCTCTTTGAGGGGCGCAGTAGCCGGTTTGAAGGACTCGTCCACCACCTTGATGCCGGTGTGCCTCAGCGTGACGTACTCCCGCCCTCGCCTCCCCACCCTTCTCACCGACAGGCCTCGGCGCTGGGCCTTCCCGCCTCCTCGCCGGTTGGTGACCGCCACGTGGACAAACAGGCTGGTGTGGGGTAAGGGGTCTCCCGCCATGCCCAGCAGGGGCACGTTGCGGTAGCCGGGCTGAAGGCACTCGAAGGCCACGCTGTACTGGCCGATGAAATCGTCTCCGATGTAGTCGTCGTCTAACACCACGAAGCGCAGCAAGGCCAGCTCCGGCATGTTTACCTGGAGACAGGAAGGGGAACAATGGAGTTGGATCCATTCATGCTGAAGTGCACCAGAACAGAAATAGAACGAGGCCAACAGACATTACTAACAACCTTCTAACTGCTGCAGACAAAGGACTTGTCTCCATTCTTGTTTTACTAGATCTTAGTGCTGCAAATAAGTCCCTTAAAACTCTCCAGCTGATCCAGAATGCTGCAGCGCGTGTTCTCACAAGAACTAAGAAAAGAGATCATATTTCTCCTGTATTAGCTTCTCTACACTGGCTTCCCGTAAAATACAGGATTGATTTTAAAATCCTTCTCCTGACCTACAAAGCTCTAAATGGTCTAGCACCATCATATCTAGAAGAGCTCCTAATACCCTATTGTCCCACTAGAGCACTGCGCTCCCAGAACGCAGAGTTACTTGTGGTACCTAGAGTCTCTAAAAGTGTCCACCTAACTGGCCCACCTGCTTCTCTTCATAATTGTTAGATTAATAACGTATAACAAAAGTAGAGGGAGGCAGGCCAGCTAAGCCCGATCCGGCAGGGGTGAGTTCAAACCCCGAACAGGCTACCTCTCCTTATGACCTGTCTCTCTTAGTTACGCTGACTATTATCGCCACTGTTCATCATATCCCCAACCGGCCCGTCAGACACCGTCTACCAAGAGCCTGGGTCTGTCCGAGGTTTCTTCCCAAGAGGGAGTTTTTCCTCACCACTGTCGCACTGCTTGCTCTTGAGGGAATTACTGTAATTTTTGGAATTGTTGGGGCTTTGTAAATTATAGAGTGTGGTCTAGACCTACTCTATCTGTAAAGTGTCTCGAGATAACTCTCGTTATGATTTGATACTATAAATAAATTGAATTGAATTGAATTGAATTTCACAATGTTCTCGCCCACGCCGACACTGCTCACCTCTGAAGACTGGGGCTTTATATCATTTCAATTTCAGTGAATCTGTTTCTGACCCTGGGTACTGATTATTGTTCTCATTGAAACCTGGTTCTGAATTGTGTCATAAGAAAAGAAAAACACTTATTTTGAGAAAATGAACGCTGCCATAGTACACTGTGTTCCTTTTCAGTACAATACCCACCATTGGACCACCACTGATATATAATAATGACTAATTCCTATGAAGGTCAAACCTGTTATTTACATCTCACAGTGAGACAGTAAATTGCATTCGCCAGAAGGAATGAACTAATGGGTTTGATTCTGTATGTTGTTCATCTGCTCTTGTTTTGGAATCACCGTGGCGGGTCTTATTAAGAGGAAAAGATGGACTTTATTAAACGTTTACAACAGCAAAAAAGTGATCAATTAGTCACAATATTCAGCTGATAAATCCGGACAGCATTTCCTGTTTGGAAGAAGCTGGTCAGGCGAAACAATAATGTTAATTACGTGGTACAATAAGCAGCACCCTGCTGCTGCTGCAGAGAGGAAATGCTGGTTCAAATATTACAGATTACACCTTCAGAGGACTTTAATGGCTAATAAGGCTATTAACACCCATACATGTAATCACAGACTGTCAACACACACACGCAAAAACATGCGCACACACACACACACACACACACACACACACACACACACACACACACACACAAACAGACAGACACACACACGTAGAGTAAGTAGGACAAATGATGCTGAGCGTGTGTCTCTGCATTTTAATTCTGTGTTGAGGAACAGAGAGTAAACACATTACACAATAAAACATTATCAGCTAATGCCTGTTTTTTTCTTCACAAAGCCTGGTACACACACACACACACACACACACACAAACTCACACACACACATACACACACAGGATGGTTATCAGTGTTGTATCTATAGGAGAAAGCAGTACGAATCTGTTATTTGCCACAGAGAATGAGAATAAACTTGCCCCAGGCGTGTGTGTGTGTGTGTGTGTGTGTGTGTGTGTGTGTGTGTGTGTGTGTGTGTGTGTGTGTATCCCCAACAATAAAACCATATGAAGTCTTCAGGTTCAGAAGGAAAATAAACTCAAGCAGCACAGTTGAGACATTGATTCCCTCACAAATACTGAGATTACAGTTTGCATGTGTCTAAAAAGTGTGTGAGTATGCGCGTGCGTGCGTGCATGTTGTAATAAATGTTCTGAATCACAGCAGTAAAGACATTCCTTTGTTTCAAAGCTCACTTGTTGAGCTCCCAAACAAAAACCGCAGTGCTGTTTTTCATTCGGTTCAAGATTTATACTCCTGGGCGGCCGTAGCTGGGAACCAACTCATGGTCCGCTGTCTTTGAAGGATGGACTGACCTTCTCCCAGTAAGACCAAGCTGAAACTAACGCAGCGTTACATTAGCTTATGTGTACAAAATGGCTATACTATACTTTCAGGAAAAGTCTTTGGAATGGGATAGAACATGTTGACCCGAAATGCAAACGTCAAAAGGAAGTAGCCCCTGGATCGGGACACAGCCATAGGAGGCTTAGGGTCTCACACGGCGGATGAAATAAATTCATGCCGAGACATGCAGGGCCGTGTTCATGAGTCGAGTATAAAGGAGAAGCTGGTGCTGATGGATGAAGGAGCAGAGAACATGTCACACTGACTGAACGAGGACTGGATGCCCCTTAGGCCTGGACTGCACTATTATAAAGTATATACTTGTGTGTGTGTGTGTGTGTGTGTGTGTGTGTGTGTGTGTGTGTGTGTGTGTGTGTGTGTGTGTGTGGAATGATGACTTCAATCCAATCCAATTTTCAATTTTTCAGGAACAAGCCCACGGCTGAGCAGAAAAGCTCTGTGACAGTTAATTCAATCAGTTTCAAACCAAATGCTGCTCTGAAAAGACAAAATGAGGCACAGGACACCGAGCCTCTACTCTCCTTACGTCTGGAGTTGTCATGTTTGTTAGACCGATCACTGCCCTCACAGCTCCACGCACTCACAAAAACAAATTATGGCCCTAGATCATTTCCCATTTAATTCTTCAAATTTAATTGGAAGAAAATATCTTTACAAATGTAACCAAATACTTTTTCTAATAGAGTTGTATGCAAAATACAAATACAAGAATATCTTAAAGGGGAAAAAAAATGTCTTTTTGCAAGTGGATCCTTATTAACATAGTACAAGTTTAAAGGAAGAAATGTAAAGAGTGACTGTCTGAACTTGGCTATTGCACCATTTTCCAACTTGCCTTAAAACAACAGCATCTTTATAAATTGATTTCACATGAATGGACAAAAACATGTTCTTTAAAAGAAAATGTGCTTGTAGACAGACAGCAGCTGAGACCATGACAGTTCAAAATGTTAATGTATTGTAATTTAAGTGCACCGTCTGGCATATAAAAGAGTACTCTGCCAATTTAGCGTTGCACTCCTGTAACATTTCCACACTTGTTTTGTTAGTGTGGCTTATTTTACTTAGTTTACCTTTTATATGTGGCCAGATTTGACAATTTCCTGCACTATGTTGCTGTGTGTTGCATTGTTGTTTATCTATTGAAAAACTTAATAAAAAAAAAAACTTGAATTACAAAAAAACAAATCTTGATAGACAGTTCAAAAAGAAAATCAACATTGATGCAAAAGAACCAGAGATATTGTCTTTTTTTATTCCACATATTCTTCTTTTCCTTCTCAAAACCTGGTGCCAACATTACCCACAATGCAACTTGACAGCCGCCAGTTTGGTCCAAGATTTAGATTCCTTTTAACTCCACTATGTTTTAACTGTTTATGAGACATAAATGATTAGAACTACGTAATCCATTATGATCAATTATCACGATATTTTTGACCAAATACCTCAATATCGATACCGCAACGATATTGTAGGGTTGACTATTGGTGCTTTCACAAAATATTTAAACAGTGAGATTTTTGATAAATAATCATCAGTAATGTGGATATAATGACTAAGTGAGTAAAGGAAAATAATAGAACAGTTACATCAGTCTGGTAAGTTCAGAAAATGACATCACTTTACTGTAATGCAGCCTTTAAAACCAGGAAAAGACACCTATGCCATATTACGATATTCAAAATCTAAGACGATATCTAGTCTCATATCACGATATCGATATAATATCAATATATTGCCCAGCTATATTATGATCCCATTTTCAGTTCCTTGATGCATTTTATAACATTTTTTAACACACAGTCCCGCGCACAATGTGTTTTATAAGTGCAGCCAGCTCAGACAGTGGTTTTCACCAGGGGGAAGGAAGATCAACTGTTAGTGTGTACTGAAGTGTGTGCTGATGTGGCTGCCCAGTGTCTGAGCCTGGCCACTGTGTCAAAGCCTGAAGGTCAAGTGATTAAGACATATGAGAACATGCTTCAACAGGCTGAAACGCGCACTAACAGTATGACCTCGACTGTGCCTCAACGCTCGGCTTTTACTTACAATCCACCAGTCCAATGAGACGGGCAGAGCCAAAGACTTCACTCCTCACTAAAGCTGGGCAGACACTGTGTTGAGGGAACAAAATCCCGACTGTTTGCTGTCCTGGCTCCTAAATGGTGGAATGACCTCCCTATTAACATCAGGATGGCCAAAAGCCTACGGATCTTCCACATACGCATCAAACACATCTCTTCCAACTACACCTCGGATAAACATAAAAAAAAAAATATATATATATATATATATTTCTTGAAGCTGCTAATGTACTTGCACTTACTACCTGTTGTCTGGAGTTTGAACCTTCAGGGTTGAAAGCATTTAATTGGAAGTCGCTTTGGATAAAAGCGTCAGCTTAAAGACATGTAATGTAATGAGGGATAGTTTGGATATTTTTAAGTGGGGTGGTCTGAGGTACTTATCCATCCAACCTACAGTTGGAGAAGCAGGCAGGACACGGAAGCTAAGCTATGTCCTGCTGTGGCCGGCGGCAGCAGCTAGGCATGGGCCGGTTACCGGTTTCAAGGTATGCCGCGGTTTTGAAAGAGTTACGGTTTCCAAACCACTAAACTTTTCCGACATACCGTTTCTGCGGTATGAGCTGAGTCATCACGGACAGAAAGTGCAGTTTAGAAATTCCATCTCCCTGCCAGTGTGCAGAGATATTTTTGCTGAAGGTTGTTAGCATACCGTTAGACTCTCATACCGGCAGCAGCTAAACAGACTACCCTTGACAAACAAAACAAAAAATGTGTACGCTATATTTAGAATATTTTCGTGCAGGACTTCACTGTGATCGGACTGTTAAGAGACAATGTGACAAAAGTAACATTAACTGGTCCCTATACGCAAAAAACGTCATATCATAAATGATAGTGAACCCAGCAACGGAGATTATGAGTTTTTCCTCCATTTTGTCGGAACTAATGTTTTGGTAGGAACGAAAGTTTACATCGTATGTTTCTACCGAACATTAGCACAGAACTCCTGGTCAGTTTTGTCCTGTGACAATTCCTACAAAATGTATTCAAACTAAACAACAGCGCCCTCAATAATGATGACAGAAAGACAGCATTATTTAAGCAGCATTACAGAAAGTAATAATAATAATAATAATAATAATAATAATAATAAAAAGCTTTATTGCAGACCCAAGTCCATATAACACATAATACAGAAATAAAAAAAAATATGGAGCTGCAGATGGCTGAAGATGCAGTTCCAGCCATCATCCAGGTCTGTTCTACAGCGAAGTTCAATTTTATATCACAGCAGTCTCCGTTTATTTAACCACAGCATGCAAAATACTCCAGAAATATTACAACAAGCTCGCTACAGTTTAGAACAGATCTTTTGACAGCAGCCATGTGGGAAATTGGACCAGGGAACTGCTCAAACTGTAAGACAGCTGACCAACATTTCTGACATGCCAGAAATCCAACCGATGGCAATTAATCAGGCGCCGTGACCTCAAACCGAAACTCTGTCGAAGGCGACCAATTTAGGGCTAAAAATCAGGCTCTCTCTCTCTCTCTCTCTTTTTTTTCCTCCTGCTGCTCACCATCCTCCTATTTGAAACATTTGTATTTCCTCTCATCACTAATAAAACTCAAGTATGCGAGAGGTAACATCATCACCATAACACTGGTGCAGGGGAGGGTATAAGGGTGATGTCAATGTCTGTCTCCTGCCAAAGATCGAATGCAATTACAGTCAAATATGGTTTTGAATTACAGGTTGCACACAACTTGTTTGCAGGTACATGTTGACAACACACACACACACACACACACACACACACACACACACACACACACACACACACACACACACACACACACACACACACACACACACACACACAATGTGTCCACATAGTACATGCCATATCAGTTGTGACGGCCTGTCATGATGGCTCAGCCACACTGGTACAGGACTCTGTCAGTGAGCGGTAAAAAAGCCAAATCAGCAACGCAACAGTCATCAAATCATGTCTCCTATAATACATTCACGGCAGACATAAGTGTATTCATGGGAGCACCTGATTTGAAATCCTGATGGGCTTGACACCCCCCCCTTTCAATTAAGCACTCTGGGCTCGGTTTTCATGCAGGTGCAAAGCCGACAGAAGAGCAGACACAGACCTCTCCAAAATCACATAAGCCACTTTTATGTTGTTGACATTTCTCCTCTTCAGCTTTCCTATAAATCTTTAATCTAGTACACTTTCAAATGCACATTAAAACACAATTTTGTGCAATAAAAGCAAAGTCTGCACTGGGTTGGATTAATGGATGATTCCTAACTATAACATCATCCACAAAACGCTTCAGAAACTTTGGAATCTTTATTTATTTTTTATTTTTGTTATTTTACAGTGTAATCATCACTGATCTGGGACCTCAGAAAGCATCCATTTTTTCTATAAGAAATTCACTAAATAAACAAAATCACATTTTTGCTCCTGTAAACAGGATTATTACGAGGAGCCGTCATGCAGTTATGTAAATAGCTTAACCAGACTATTCGCCGTCTTTGCTGCATGGACATGATTGTGTGCACAGCCCAAATATATCTAACTGAATGCAACCTTTTAAACGCTTACTAACTACAAAGATATGATTCTCGAAACATAAGCACATAAAGCTTGTTCTGCCCTTTTAATTTGATTTGTAATGCTGTATTTTCATATTGCAGGTTATGCAGTAGTGTATAATAACATTTAGGGGCGCTGTGTGTTGCCTGCCTCCAGTCTCCTCCTGGCCCATTAGGAAAACGTTTGCTTCTTTTAAAGAGGATGAGAGGAATTAATGTGACTCGCAATTGCTGAAGCCTAACCTAAATCCACCTACCAATAATACATTCCTCCTAATAACGATGTATTATTGCTGCGTCATGCCCTACTCATGCTTGTACCGTGGGGTGCCACACTTCAGTTTTTTTTTCCTTGCAGTAGTCTATATCCACGACGTTCTACTTACGGGATTGCTCCGCTGCTGCCGGAAATTCTGCCGGATGACCCATCTTTTCGGGTTTTTTTTGTGTTGGGGTTCTAAACTCCGGTGGATTTGTGAGGACTATGGTTAACTGCTCCTCAGATCTCTGCAGGGTAAATCCAGACAGCTAGCTAGACTATCTGTCCAATCGGAGTTTTCTGTTGCACGACTAAAAACAACTTTTGAACGTACACACGTTCCACCAAAACAAGTTCCTTCCAGAGGCTATTTTGCAGAGGCACCGTGGCTCCGTACGGGACTTAGCGCCGCCCAAGACGATTGTGATTGGTTTAAAGAAATGCCAATAAACCAGAGCACGTTTTTCTCCCATCCCAGAATGCTGTGTGGACTAGCCAGACCCTACTCCGCAGAGCTGTGGAGGAAGATCTGGCAATGCGAGACTAACCTTGCAGAGATCTGAGGAGCAGTTAACCATAGTCCTCATAAATCGACAGGAGTTTAAAATGCCAACACAAAGAAAGCGGAAGGTAACAGACATCCGGCCTAAAAAGACGGACATCTGGCGGAATTGCCAGCAGCACTGGAGCAATCCCGGAAATGAAACGTCGTTGATATATAGACTAGCACAGCTAGCAACAGGCCTTACCTGAAACTCAAAGGTCTCATCAAACAACGGGTTGTCCTGGTTCTGAGCAGCAGTGCGGGTCCGCTGCTCAGCACAGTCAGCCGGAACGCCATGCAGCTCCAGGACCACGTACGGGTCGATGACCTCTCCCTTAGAGCCCGATCCCAGAGGCTTGGGCAGGTTATGGGCACTGATCACCTGCACAAAGCAGTTGATGTCACATTCATGACTTTGTTGATATTTGATGGAAGAAAATAAGAATATTAAAAACTCACACTCAAAATGAAATGTTTCAGCGGGGTACACACCACCCGAGAATCAAGCCGATTTTGAGCCTGATTCCCCCCTCCCAACAATGGTGAGCAAAGCCCCGCAGATTATCTTGACAAAATACTCTAGGCGAAGGTCCGAAACATTAGTTTGCTTTAATAAATGGTTATGCTGTAGCAAGAGCAGTGTGGCGGGATTTTCCTTCTTTTTTCCCCCCAAATCTGAGATATTTATATATAACGCACATTCACAGAAGAATTGTTGGATGTGCAAATTGTTTCTTCGTGAAATAAAGATTATCTTGTCAGATTTTCCGGTGGCGTGAGGTATGTTAAGATCATCCCCCGATCTGCTCGGAAGTCAATCCTGGCCGCACTGATTTCAAATCGAAAATATTAAAACACGTTTAATATTCCGTTGTTGCCATGTTTGTATCTTAGTATACTTTAAAGTCACATTTAAAATCGCGCAGGTTTTCCAGTTTTGACATACGGGATTCAGACTCAAGCCAGCCTACAGAAAGTGGACCTTTTTGCAGTTTTTCCCTTATTTTGTATTTATTTATGAGGTTCAAATACTTCATTTTGGTGACTTGTTATGCACTAATTTGTGCTGGATTAATTTGTCTGTTGGTATCTTAATGAGCACACTTTTTGAAGCACGGAAAAAAATATATACTACAATGTTGTCAAATTGCTTACTAAGATCATGTACCACCTTTTTCAGTCCAAATCCACGCACGCACGCCTCAAACATTTTGCTATCAGTGCATGAAGTTAGTTGCGTGGTTGTTGATACATTAGACATTTTTAGACATTAGATTGTTACATGTTGTGTGCCAGTTAACACATTCACAGAAGTGGTGTTTTTACCAAGATTAGGGCTTCGGTTTGGTTTAGATAATTTTTATTTGAGTGGGATTTGAATTATTGGCCATCATTATTTCAAAAGACACTTGTTTAAACAAATACCTATTATTATTATTATTATTATTATTATTATTATTATTATTATTATTATTATTATTCTTTATGTTGTTATGTGTGGGGTCTCTAACATTTTCAGCATCTGTTAAGATTTGAAAAATCTTCTAGTGTGGGCCAGGCATTCATGAAAGACTGAATGCTACAAAACACAACAGGAACATGAACACAACATCTGCACCTTGATCCGTAGAGTTTGTGCTGGCACTCCTGGCACGCAACCCTGCGTGTGGGCGCTGAAATACGACACCTCGTCCCTCATCACAGCCGGCCGGAGAACGTAACCGCAACCCCCGTTCTGTGAGAAGCGGCCTCTGTGAAGGTCCAGCATGGCGCCGGGGGTCTGCTGGTTCAAACCCACCAGCTGGACCCCTCCTTTCCAGTATCCCTGTGGGTTGGGGTTACTGGAGTCCAGACGCACCGAACTGGGCCGTACCCTGGTCAGGGTGCGCTTGGTGAACAACACCAGGTCCTCCGGGCTCTCAGTGGTCAGCCGGCCGGCCTCTCCCTCGCCCAGCGAGCACAGCGTCCAATAGGGCGGCTCGGGAGGCATCGGCGTGCTGGGAGAGGAGGGGCTGCTGGGGGGCGAGTGCTGCTGAGCCTTCCTGTGGCTGGCTCTCTGCGCGTAGAAGCTACGGCTGCCCGTGCGAGCGATCGCCACCAAGTCCGACAGCTCCTTGTGGAGGCGCAGCTTCCTGGGTTGTGAGGGTGGAGGCACCACCAAGACCACGCCCAGTTCTTCCTCGCCAGGGATGGTCATTCGCCGCCCCGCCAGAGGCCCGCCTCCCCCTATCTCCTCATCCTCCTCCGATATCTCCCCGTCGGAGCCGTCCTGCTCCGGAGAGAGCTTCTTCCCCACTATCAGGATGCGTCCTTTCAGCTGCTCAGGGGAGGGTAAGGTTGTTGCACGCCCGCCAAGGCTGAAGGGGAGGGCCTCTGGGGTGTAAAGACGGGCGCCAAACACTTTCTTCAGGTGCTGTGCCATGGTGCGCTGCTGGCCCGGAGTGCAACGCTGACACAGGTACAGCAGGAGCGGGTACTGAGAGGTCAGGAAGGCGTACTTATTGACCACCTCCAGAGCAGAGCGGATAGTGACAGGCGCATGGTGGTGGTGATGGTGGTGGTGGTGGTGGTGTTGGCGGGGGATGTCCGGCCCGTGATCGACCCCGAGGAGAGGCTCCCCCTCCGGGCCGTCAGTCACTCCCAGCTCCACGCACCGACAGCCGGACTGCAGAGCCTTGATCAAGCCTCCGAGGTCCGCTCGGCCGTGGACCTGATCCTCCAGCAGGTAGGAGCGGTACGAGGTGCTGAGGAAGCAAAAGCATTACATCATTAGGGCTGGGTATTGTTCAAACATTTTCGGTACCGGTACCGATAACGATAACGATACCAATACTGTGACTTCGCTACCGGTTCCTAAACAAACATTTTTTTCCGATACCAATTTTATTAGCTTGTACTTTGTGAGTCCCGTCTCTCTGTGTAACAGAGTTTTTCCTGCGTGTCTCTACGACGTGTAACGTTAGACAGCCAATCAAAAACATTAGAGCTTGGTAGAAGCACGCTGCGTGCTGATTGGCTCACTGTGGCTGATGACATTTCCTCCTTAGGTATTGAATTGGGTATTGCATGAGGAGGCATTTTTCGATACTCGATACCATTGAGGCAATTACTACATTAGACATCATTACTCCAAACTAGGCCTGCTCAAATATGAAAAAAAATTATAATCCCGATTATTTAACACGATTACTCATTGACTTTTGAAAAGATGTTGCAATTACTAAGTTAAAAAACAGTGAAACAGTTAAACAAATCAAGATTAAAAACACCTTGAACTGTGAAATTCCCATTCATACTTTTCTCCTTCAGAACACGAGACAAAACATGACGTGCAAAATAGTCGTTAGACGCTAAATCGTAATCACGATAAAAAATTGGACTAATTGCACAGCCCTACTCCAAATAATTTCCTGCTTCTAAATGAGGTTCTATAGTATTAATTACATTTAGTGACAGCTGAAAATATCTTAGAGAAGAGGACGAAATATGTACTGGCACAAAAAAAACCCGGATAAATAATCACTGACTAATACCTGCCTAAAAATAACATTTAAATACATTTTTTTAACATCTCTTTATTGAAACTTTCCAAATAATTACTTTTCATTGTCGATTAACCTGTTGATTATTTTCTCGATTAGTTGTGAAAAATGTTGATCGGTGTTTCCCACAGCTCAAAGATATTCAGTTAACTGTCACAGAGGAGAGAAGAAACTAGAAAATATTCATATTTAAGAAGCTGGAATTAGAGAATACATACTTTTTCTTTATAAAAAAAAAGCACTTAAACTGAATTATCTTTGCATCTCTAATATATTTTTTTATGTTTATTTATTATATATAATATACAAAATATAAGACCGCCCTCCCTTTTCCCCAACTTTTAAAGGCAATATTAACACTGCACAATTAATCTTATGTTGCTTGATATTGTGTAGCAATGTGGTAGTTTACAGTCTCAAGAAAGACATACAATGACCTAATATATAGAATGTAATTCTGGCACAATATGTCCCATTTAATGATGTGCATATTTTTTCTCAAATGTTTGTTTTGGTGGCATGCAGAGCACAGTGAGTAAGCAGAACCATCTGGCAGATGAGTAGACAAGAAAGGAGCCGTCGAGTGAATTCATTCAGAAATATTCAGCTGATAAAGAGATTTCTTAATAGTGGAATCATGTGGCTAAAGACTGGACTCATGTGCTCTAATTATTAAACAGATTAACTGTAAATTATAAGGGCCTGTGCCATATGCCGTTTCATATTCATCTGTACATTTATCTGTATATATATTCTCCCCACCTGTAAATACAAGAAGTGTGTGTACTGTACATATTACAGTTATTACTCTCTTCTTATTGAAAAAGAAAAAAAAAAATGTTTAACTTCTTCCTATTCCTTTTTCAACATGGAGACCCTTATTAGAATCATTTACAATCATTTTGAAAGATGGGTTTGCTGAGTATCTTCTTTTTGTTTGGTTTTCTTGCTTGTACATTTTTTTTATTTTTAATACGTACAAAATAAACTTTTATTTCCTATTTTATTCCTTGTGTATTTTTTTATCCTATTTATATTTATGTGTTTTTTTGTTATTTGTTGTACTGCATTGAGCTGCTTTCACAAGTGAATTTCCTCATTGTGGGATCCTTAGTCTCGCTTTGCCAAACCTTCCTCCACAGTGCTGCGGAGGAGGGTCTGGCTAGTCGACACAGCATTCTGGGATAGGAGGAAAATGTGCTCTGGTTTATTGGCATTTCTTTAAACCAATCACAATCGTGATCGGCGGCGCTACGTGCCGGATGGAGCCCCGGTGCCTCTGCAAATTAGCCTCGGGAAGGAACTTCCACTTTGGTGGAACGTGTACGTTTAAAAGTAGTTTTAGTCATGCGAAGAGAAAACTCAGATTGGACAGATAGTCTAGCTAGCTGTCTGGATTTACCCTGCAAAGATCTGAGGAGCAGTTAACCATAGTCCTCACAAATCCACCGGAGTTTAAAATGCCAACACAAAGAAAGAGGGTAAGGTAACAGACATCCAGCCGAAAAGAGGGACATACGGCGGAATAGACTATGGGATCCATAAAGTCTATCTTATCTTATTTTATCTTACTTTATCTTATCTTATTTTATCTTATCTTAATCCAACCATCCATTCGTCTTCATCCGCTTATCCGGTGTCGGGTCGCGGGGGGAGCAGCTCCAGCAGGGGACCCCAAACTTCCCTTTCCCGAGCAACATTAACCAGCTCCGACTGGAGGATCCCGAGGCGTTCCCAGGCCAGGTTGGAGATATAATCCCTCCACCTAGTCCTGGGTCTTCCCCGAGGCCTCCTCCCAGCTGGACGTGCCTGGAACACCTCCCTAGGGAGGCGCCCAGGGGGCATCCTTACCAGATGCCCGAACCACCTCAACTGGCTCCTTTTCGGCGCGCAAAGGAGCAGCGGCTCTCTCCGAGCTCCTCACGGATGACTGAGCTTCTCACCCTATCTCTAAGGGAGACGCCAGCCACCCTCCTGAGGAAACCCATTTCGGCCGCTTGTACCCTGGATCTCGTTCTTTCGGTCATGACCCAGCCTTCATGACCATAGGTGAGGGTAGGAACGAAAACTGACCGGTAGATCGAGAGCTTTGCCTTCTGGCTCAGCTCTCTTTTCGTCACAACGGTGCGATAAATTGAATGTAATACCACCCCCACTGCGCCGATCCAATCTCCCTCTCCATTTTCCCCTCACTCGCGAACAAAACCCCAAGGTACTTGAACTCCTTCACTTGGGGTAAGGACTCATTCCCTACCTGGAGAAGGCACTCCATCGGTTTCCTGCTGAGAACCATGGCCTCCGATTAAGAGGTGCTGATCCTCATCCCAACCGCTTCACACTCGGTTGCGAACCGATCCAGTGAGTGCTGAAGGTCGCAGGCCGATGATGCCATCAGGACCACATCATCTGCAAAGAGCAGCGATGAGATCCCCAGCCCACCGAACCGCAACCCCTCCCCACCCCGACTACGCCTCGATATCCTGTCCATAAATGTTACAAACCGGATTGGTGACAAAGCGCAGCCCTGGCGGAGGCCAACCCTCACCTGAAACGAGTCCGACTTCCTGCCGAGAACCCAGACACACCCTGTAATTGGCACACACCCTCTGATCTCCCTTTTTTGAAAAGGGGAACCACCACCCCAGTCTGCCACTCCTTTGACACTGTCCCAGACTTCCACGCAATGTTGAAGAGGCGTGTCAACCAGGACAGCCCCTCCACACCCAGATATTTCAGCATTTCTGGACGGATCTCATCAATCCCAGGGGCTTTGCCACTGTGGAGTTGTTTGACTACCTCAGCGACTTCCCCCAGGGATATCGACGACAAACCCCCATCAGGGTGTATTAGTTAGTATTAGGAGTTCCTCAAAGTGCTCCTTCCACCGCCCTATTACCTTCTCAGTTGAGGTCAACAGCGTCCCATCCTTACTGTACACAGCTTGGATGGTTCCCCGCTTTCCCCCCTCTCATCTTATTTTATCTTAACTTATCTTATCTGAACTTTGCACCTCCCTGAAATATTTTTTGCACATCCTACACTAATAAATGCAGCCTCTTTTTTATTTCGAAATGTTATTCAGTTATATCTGTGTTATTTGTTTCTGTATTTATTGTTTGTTTATTTCATAATAATGTTTAAATATGTTAATACAGTATGTTCAATTCAATTCAATTTTATTTATAGTATCAAATCATAACAAGAGTTATCTCAAGACACTTTACAGATAGAGTAGGTCTAGACCACACTCTATAATTTACAAAGACCCAAAAATTCCAGTAATTCCCCCAAGAGCAAGCACTAGCAGTGGCTATTGCGGCAGTGGCGAGGAAAACCAAAGCAATTTCCTAGTATGTGCTACTTACCTGGCAATAAATATTTTCTGATTCTTTTCTGAGTCTGATTCTTGTTAATCACCGCACACGCACCTGATGTAGTAGTGGGACAGAGGCATGTTCATGTCCTGACAGACCCCCAGGTGCTCCGGGTCGAGCAGCTGGCACTCCGGAGACTGCAGGTAGCGAGCGAATCCATCCAGACCCAGCAGCCCCCTCTCCCTACCCTGGGCCGAGGGCTCGTAGCGCCTCAGGATCTCCCAGCATCCCTCGGTGGTCGCCAGAGACAAACCCTGCTCCGTCTCCAGGAAGAGGCGCAGGTCCTGAGGGTCCAGGCACTCGCGGTCCTTGGACAGTTGCACCAACAGGAAGTAGACGTCGGGCCGGGTGCAGAGCTCGCAGAAGGCCTCGTGGAACTCCTCGCAGGTCACGTGGGAGGTCAGCTTCTCCTTGCTGCGCTGGATCTCCTTAAAACGCAGACGCACCTGTGGGAAGAGAAAAGGAAGGTTTATTGTGCGCAGCGGTGAAAGACGTATTCAGACCTTTTACTTAAGTAAAAGTGCTAATACCACACTGTAAAAAATACTGTTACAAGTAAAAGTATTTAAGTATCATCAGGAAAGGGTAGCTTAGATTATAATAAGACATCATATTTTATAAACTACATGTGTTATGTGTAAAAAAAAAATCTAAATGTGTAAAGTAACTAGTAACTAAAGCTGTAACAGATGAATGTAGTGGAGTAAAAAGTACAATATTTCTCTCTGAAATGTAGCGTAGTAGAAGTAGAAAGAGGCATGAAAAGAAAAGACTCAAGTAAAGTACAAGTAGCTCAATCTTTGTTCCCCCCGCTATTGAGCGAGAGATGAAGTGCGGTAATTAGTTAGCCTCGTTCAATCACTGAGACTTGATTAAACTTTAGTTATCTTGTTTCAATAAGGATATCAAAGTGACCCATTAAACAACACAACGTATTAATCGTTTCTTCTCTGTCATCTCTCCATCTTTTCCTTTCATCTGCTTCCTCCTCCATCGTTTCATCTTCTTCTGTGCTCAGCCCGTGCTTGCAATAATCTTCCCTCTCCGATATCACCTCGGTAAAATGTTTCTGCAGATATTCGGCAGTCATGTCACCTGTCTGACCCAAGACATCTCTATGTTCTCTCTCTCTCTCTGTTTCCAGGGAAACAAAGCTCACTTTATTCATGCAGCAGGTGAAACAGGAAGAGGAAAGTGACACAGACTTGTGTGTATCTGCACTTCTTTTACCCTATTTTCCTGTTTTAGTTTCTAAGTGACTGATGGGAACAACAATCTTTGACATTGGTCCAGTATTAAGAGATCTCTGCAGTCGGTAGTGGCGAAACAAGCTACAATGGAAGTTAACAGGGCAAATGTCCAGCTTGTATTTACCTTCACAAAAGTGCTCATTTTGCCACTGACAGGCTCAGATTAATATTCTAAGTGTGTGACAACATTATGGAAAGGATTTCTAAGGAGGTCGACCTTCCTGTTAAAGAGTAAGATCCTTTAAACATAAAAACATCCACCAAATTCTGTTTGCTAAACCCACCAGACTCCACGTAAATAAACAGTAATTTTAGCATCGTAAAATACACTTCATTCAAAGTCACAGAAACAAAATAAAACTGTGAAAAGCCGTTTTGGATTGTCTTTCCACTTTTCCAACCATCACAACTCTAGTTGTGGTCAAAATAAAGTCTGGTGGGTTTAGAGCTAACGACCTCAGAGCTGTTTCTGGTTAAACAGAAAGGTCTTAAAGAAGTTTTAAAAAGGCCTATCTATGTAGGGATCCTTTCTATAATGTTGTCAGAGTTACATTGCCGCCCGGTCTGTGGCTGCGGGTTACAGCGTTCACACTTAAGGCTGTTACACACTGCACGCGTCGCGCGAGCGTGGCGTTTCTGTTGCGTCTCAGCTGCGTGGATTTTTCTGTGTCCTACACACCAGAAGCGTGTCTGACGCGACGCTGCTCCTGCTGCTAGGTACAGGGAGGGCTGATCTCGGGACATAGTGCCGACAGATTCAAACTCTGAAAAATGGGTCTGTTTATAACAACTTAGTGTAGCTAGAGCCTATATAGCCTATCTGATGTTGGACCGTCACTCAGATCACACACTACGTTGTTATCGTAGCCTATCCTACCATTTATATATAACCTACTGATTTGATTAAAGCAAGACAACATCGGCAGTATTGACTGCAAAATATGTTACAGAATATTTCGTTCTGTATGATAGGTGCAATATTTGAAAATATTTTCTCTGAAATTTTGTATTACATTTATATCTACATTGATGTCAAAACCTAGACTTTCAAACATCAAGATGTCATTTGTGTGAGTCTAAATGACACAAATGCACATTAATAAATGAAACAGATTTTCCTATTCTATTTTGCCTGGAAACGCTTCCAACACGCTCGCGTCTCGCGTGAAAAATAGGCGTCGGTTCTATTTCTAGCAGGCACGCGTCTCACGCCGGCAGTGTGTAAGCTCTAACCTGTTACCATGGGAGCCGAAATATAAACGGACACCCCACGCAGCTGACACGCAACGCGTGCAGTGTGTAACCGGCCTTAATACTCGACCAATTTCAAAGATTGTTGTTACCATCAGTCGCTTACACACAAAAACACATAGGGAAATAAGATCCAGGTTGCCCTTTAACCGACAAATCGGACAGGCATGAAACTGAGGAGGAAGACGAGCATGAGCATGATTTCGTTGGAGTGAAGCCAAAAGGTAAAATAATTATACAGAAATGTGTTTTTGCAACTGGTGGTGTACAGCTTCATATTTGAAACTGAAAAGCAACCAGCAAACTAGTTTTTCTGGCCACGGTTACATCATTTTGCTCCCATGTGCATGTAGCGTATGCATGAAGGTGTATGATTTTAAATGCCCGCCCCTCTCACCTTGGCTTCCTTGATACCGGGGCAGAGTTTACAGATGGTGGCGACGGCCACGTCCTCTGACACGATGCCGTAGCCGTCTTCGTCCACCTGGGCGAACTCGGCCGCCAGCCACTCACTCCTCATCTTCTCTCCCAGGGTGCCATCTACCGCCACGCCCCTCCTTCCCCCAGCCCCCCTACTCCCCCTCCACCTCCTCCCCCAGCACCCCCGATGACTGACGGGTGGGCCAGCAGGTAGCGAAGGCCCGTCACCCAGATGTTGGCCACGTCTGCCGACAGTGCAACCAGGTCCAGAGACTGCAGGGAGGGACAGAGAAAGAGATTACTGCGTCGATGGATGGAAGGATGGGAACGTCGACAGGTTGTATGACTGTAAGATTATTCACTGTAGAAGGATGAAACAACATTAACATGGTAACTAGGCCTGTAACAGTTATTACATAATTGTCTAATCGCAATTTCTTTTACGTAATTGCAGTTTCTTTGTTTACCTGCAATTAATTGCTAACATTAGCTAAGGTCCTAAGGGGTGCGACCTTTGATGGTAATTGTGGATTTTGTTTAGATGTGCCAAATTGTAATTATATACAGTATGTGATTATTGGTCGGACAGTTGAGCTTAAGCTGTCACTTGTTGCCATAGCAACTCCAAACATCCTGGGCTTTAGCTGCCTCAGGCCAGTGAAAGTGAACTTGCTTGTGTTTCTGGCACGGAATCTGCCCAACAAACCCGCTGATTAAATAACTTTATTTTGCCCACTATCACCACCTACCCCCCTTTTTTTTTGGGAGGACTATATCTTTTTTATTATTATTTAAATTGTTAGTTGTTGGCACTTGTCCCTATACATGCAACAAAAATGATAAGGGGGATACAGTTAGAAAAAAACATAAGTAAAGAAACATTGATGACTATTTATATATATATATATATATATATATATATATATATATATATATATATATATATATACGGCTAGGTGGGGGATAACGTTACATTATCTGGATCACATAATAGTGAAATAACCAAAAGATGTGTCCTGGGATTCATTCAAAACTTGAATTTGTTTTAAGAAGTAATAAATCACTAAATATTTTTGACTGAAAGAGACAATTATATTGTGCAGCAACATTGGGAATTGTTACATCTCTTTTGGGGGATTTCAGCCTTTAATGGAAATAACAGCCAGATATGAAAGGGGGGAGAGAGAGAGGGGGGGGATGACATGCAGCAAAGGGCCGCAGGTCGGAGTCTAACCAGCAGCCGCTGCGTCGAGGAGTAAACCTCTATACGTGTTCACCTGCTCTACCAACTGAGCTAACCCGGCCACCCAGATAGTAGTTTAAAAAGCTGATGTTTTTATGACTGGCACCGTTTTGTGAAGCACTTTGTAATGTGGATTTTGAAAAGCGCTCTATGAATAAAGATGATTATTATTCTTATTATTACCTGGTAGTCGTCTCCGTGTATGATGGAGAAGGCCGCTTCCTCGGCCAGGTGCTCGGAGAGAGGGCCGTTATGCAGGAACGTCTCGGTGCTCTTCCCGGTGCGGACCTCTCTGATGCTGGAGACGTCCAGCCGAGCCCGGTCCGCGTCCTTCTTGGACGGCTCCCAGCGTAAGCAGCTGAGGTCGGGGTCCAGCATGAAGAAGCGACAGTAAACTCTGGAATTGGGACGAATCTTCTTCAGTTCACAGCCGCCCTGCATGAACGCCAAACAGTCCGCTGCACTGCTCACCTGGGATGGAAAAGCAACTATTACAAGCAGTACAACAAAAGGTTTTTAGTATTATTATGATTATGTCATTCTATGAGAATACTTTACCTTTTTCTCAGAGGGCATGCTGCTGAAGGACACTGTCTTCTTCCTGCCTCCGCCCACCTTCTGCACGGAGGGATCCTGGGAGAAGACAAAGACAGAGGGCCAAGAGGTCAAAACGAGAAGAAGCGTTTCGACATACAGACGAACAATCAGCCTCAAGGAACAGTCTAAAAAGAATAAGATGATAAGATAAGATAAGATAAGCCTGTTGTCTCCTATAGGAGAAATTCATCTTGGGCATTTGAGAGAAACAAAATGGCGACGCATCGTCCATAAACACATAATAAACATACAGTTAACCTACATAGAAACATAATCATACATTATCTCATCCAATGCTTCAATGAACATCTAATAAACCGCACACTATACCCCCCCCTTATCTTTCCTCAGAACCCACAACACATCCTCCTCCTCGTATTACACTTCATTTTGATAATGATTTCCCGTTAACTCATGTTGTGGTCAACAACTTCTGTATTGCACAATGCCCAATTGCATAATACCATATTAAATACAACATAGCGTATATATAAAAATATTGCACGAGTACCCTATCAGCCATTGCACATCCTATAACCATAATGGTAAGTACCACAAATATTACTTAGTAGTATTAGTCACACATACGTCACTGCAGCCAAAACACACACACACACACACACACACACACACACACACACACACACACACACACACACACACACACACACACACACACACACACTACTTATCACTTATTATTCATTAATTTGATTGAAAGCGGCACAAATGAGAACGTACACCTGTTAAGCTTGCAGTTTGGTAACCTGTACCTTCTGCGTGAAGGCATCAGCTCATACTCCGATTAGTGAGTTAACTAAAAAGCCCTATAAAAGAACGCTACGAAACAAATCAACTCAGAATAAAATAATACATTAAAAACTAATGTATTACCAAATTTTCTACACAGAAAATCCTTCTCATACGCAACTTTATTCGAGTTTTGAGGTTAAAACCAAATGGCCAAGAATGCAAAACGTGTGACAATGTAACTCTACAAATAGTCTGATTCTCATAATATTAGTGGAGCCTGATCTTTACGTGTAGTTCTGCATTCGAATGTTGATCTAGAATTAGAATGTCAACGCTATGAATGAAGCTTCGAAATATTCAATACAGCTTCACTTGGTACGCTGGCAGTTTCTACACTTAAGGCCATTTTATAGTCGTGCGTAAAATCGATGGCGTAGCCCCGCAGACCCCTCTGCGCAAGGACTGTGATTGGTCAGATAATACATAATTTCTGGCGTGTAGCTTTTCTGGTTTTCCCATCCCTCTATAACGCCATTGTTTTGCCCGGAGTTGTTTGTTTCGATGGATCAAGTCGAGGAGCGTCTTATAGAGGAAGTAAGAAAGTACGACCATCTTTATAACTCGTCTTCGGCGCGCTACAAAGATTAGATGGCAAACAATTCATGGAGGGAAATTTCCCAAAATGTTAGACTGAACATCACGGAGTGCATGAAACGGTGGAAAAGCCTGCGGGACAAATTTGTTCGGCTCCGCAAAAAGCTGGCGCCAAGAAGCGGTGATCCAGGTGGCAAAAATGTGCCTGCTCTATACCATTTTCTGTCCTGGCTGGCACCCCATGTCAAGCACCGGGACACGGACTCAAATTTCAACTCTAAGGTAAATATAAGTTCGTTGTTAACCTCTGTTTTGTGTGGGCTACTAAGCTAGCTAGCTAACAATGCTATCAGGTTGTCCAAATACATGTCGCCATGGTACATAGTCTGTAACATCTGTGCAAACAAAATGTAGCATAACATAGCATGCTAAAAATGTTGGTTTGATATGCTGTTTTTATAGCGCTAAGGTTGTTGTTTCCCTCTGTTTATGTGGGCTACTAAGCTAGCTAACAAAGCTATCAGGTTGTCCATATACGTGTTGCCATGGTACATAGTACATCTGTAAATGTTGTTTTGATATGCTGTTTTCATAGCGCTGCTAATTCCATATCTTATAACAGACTTCTGGTCGCAAATCACACTGCACAGACCACAAATGCACAGACAAAGACCAACCAACTCTCTTTTTGTGTGTCACAGGAACAGACCTCAACAACATCCTCAGATTCCAACTCTGTGCCATCCACTTCACCTACTGAGCCATCCTCAGTGCCAATGTCTACCGGATGGACCTCCAAGAGAAGCTGGTGAAGGACACCGGCGATGAGTGCAGCAGATTTGGCCAGACAGTTGCTGATCTGCTACGGAGAGGGTTTCCTTCTGTGGAAACTATGCCGATGTTTTAATATTGCATCCTAAACATTCTTGGCTTGGATTTGGATATTTCTGGGGTTGTTATTTTCTCATCATCTTCCTGATCATCACATCCTTATTAAGCCTGGTGAGCTGGCTCGCAGGAAATTTTTTTCCTAAGCAGTGATAAAAGCTCCGTGCATGCAGAGGCGTGAGAAGAGGAACTTTTCATGCATATTTCAAGAACACGTGTTTCCTCAAAACTGCGCAGGTGTGAAACCAGAAAACAATCACCATTAACATTTAAGAGTTTTTGAAATGGTTTTCAGAGGAAAAATGAGGTTTCACACATTGAAAGAGGAAACTGCTGTCAGTCCGTCTGGAAACCAATCATTTGGGTTCCTCTGGTTCTGGACCCTGAGCTGAGCAGGCAATCTGCAACAATTTTACAGCTTTTCTCAACCGATTTACTGAAACTACCTTACAATTGTCAACAACTTGTCAACATCCTCCCTTGCAATGCAACAAGGCATGACGCAGCCCACCCCCCTTCCAAAAATCTCCTGTGATATCGTCAACTGTCACCTTGTGTTTGTGTTTGGTTGCTCTACATTGTGAGGAAATAATAGTAAATTGTTCCGAATCTAGTCAAAGTCTATCCATCTGACAACTTTTACAACAATACCACATACCTATTATGTATCTAATGTGCAACAGGTTATTGTGATTGTTGGTTGCACTATTTTGCATGTAGGGATTTAGACATTGAACATGTGTATAGTTGCATTTGGGAGTAATTTGATTTAATGGCAAATGAATGCTAACTATTTTGACCTATAAGGCTCACTCAATGCATTTTGTGCCAAAGCAACTATAAATGACTATAGCCATGTGAACAACTGGCCTAATGTTCATGTAAATAGTCATATAGTTTGACAAAGTTTAATAGTCAATTGACGATTGTGCCAAAGCAATTGAGAAAAACTGTAAAAATCAGGTTTTAGTTTTATTGCATATAAGACTATATTTGACTATATATTCTCCCTCTGCAGACATATAAAGCCCACCTGCACTATTTATGTCTTCTTTTGAGAGGAATTCTTCACCCAAAATTGACACGGTGACATCAGTAAATCCAGCGTTACACAGGATTCTCCTCTGTTAACATGTCTCCTCTTATTATTTGCATGATTCTCCCTTAAATACATATTCAAAGAGGTGAGAGGCCCTCATTATTTTTGCGTTTGGGACTTCATTATGTCAACTTGATGTCTGGGGAAATTGTGATGAAGTGGTCTCAAAATCGCTGACATTTTATAGAACAAACAGTAAAGAAAAACATTGCTGATTGCAGCCTTATTCAGATTTTCACAAATGGAGACAGAGGTACAAATCTTAGTTTACTCATTCCCACCCTATTTCAAGCTGTTTGTATAAAAGTTACGGTACAGTTGTTTTTGCACGCAAGCTCACACATACACACACACACACACTCACACACACTCACTATCTATTTGGTAACCCTGCTTCCTGCCTCTGGTTATCTCCAGCTAATGACAGATTGATTGGCAGCTCGTTCTCTGCTTGCTGAGCAAAATGTCAATGTTAAGTTAACTTTCATTAGCGCTGCAGCACGGGGCTTTTACTGATACGAGCTCTTCACTGATTTGTAACGAGCTGCGATGCTCTTGGCTGAAATGACAGCAGTAATTAAATGTGGCGCTGAGTGCAGAGCGCCGGCCACGTCCCCTGTGTGCAGACATTTCCCCTGTTACCTCCATCAGTCAGTGTTTGTACGGATACAGATACACTGTATTGATGTAGCTGCTTCCGCTCAATAAGTGAAATGGCTTCAGAGTTTAAGAAAAAAGCCTTTAACGCTCGACCCCAAGATGGTTTTGCTGCACCTGTATCCAACAGACCTAAATCTGAAACCCCAAGAATATAAATGTATTGATTTTACTATATTACAGGCAAAATATAGCTATAGCTCTCAACTGGAAAAAAAATGGAGGCACCTACAATTGGTGCTTGGATCAATGTGGCAATGTGGCGCAATGCATGTCCATGGAAAGAATAGCATATCTATTAAAAAACAAATTGGCAGTATATGAGAACATTTGGAAGCCATTTACCCAATTTATAAATAAAAGAGACATAGGGGAGCTTCTATTGAAGGAAAATGCAGAACAGGATACCTAAAAATCAAACTAGTGATGAACCCCAGAAAAAAAGCCTTGAACGTTGAAAAAATAAACACTGAAGATGAATTGGAGGTGATACAAACACGTACATGCAGAGCCGGCCCGAGGCATAAGCGAACTAAGCGGCTGCTTGGGGCCCCCTGGCCACTAGGGGGCCCCCAACCGAGTGTTGTTTTTACCTCTTAACATTCGCCGATGGTCCCATCTGGGCTCCCGTAGTTCCGAATGGGCCCAGCCCTCCCCCCGCGCTTTTGCCATAGTGATACACAAACAACATGGCAGCGACCATTGACATATATGGCAGCGACACGGCAGCGACAGAGGCTAACATTAGTTATTTTCTTAACTACTCGTTTTATTACTTACTTAACCGCAATATCCGCCAAAATGACCGGCAGCTCATTGTGCTCTGTACCCGGCTCAAAGTCACCTATTTTCGGATTACTGAACTACCACCTACCTAACGGAGCACCATGGAGCACCGGACCCGGTGTTGAAGAACTCTGATGCGGCTCAACACATCTACTAGCTAAAAGCCGCTGATACGAACGAGCTGTGACGGAGGTCTGTAGCGGCTTACAACAACTAGCAATCGGCACTCTGTAGCACGGAGCTCCTCTTCGACGTTTGTTTTTACCGCTAGTTACTACGAAGGAGATGGCTACAGGTATGCTACACTCATGAGACCATGGCATGTTAATGTACGTTACTCAGCAACAGGTGAAAACAGGAGCAAGGTTGCGCGACTAAAGTTAAAATGAATTGAACTTTTACTGAGGAACGAGAAGTGAATTACCTGTGTGTGTGAAAACAGCTTTATCTCACGCATCCGTTTAGTGGTTGTTGAATATATAACATTATTATATAGGGGAGAGCCAGGACAATTGAAACCACGTTTTAATTAAACGTAATTACAAAGCGATCGTATCGCACTGAAAGCTAATATTTTTTCACTAGCAACCTACACCTGTCTTCTGTCAAATACAGTTGCATTTTCAGCTTTGAACAAAACCGTTCAGGAATTATTACAGCAGAAGTGGGGCGTGCGTAATGTTTCATTCGTCCCTCCTGGTCGGGACGCATGAAACAGCATAGGGGGACGGATGAAACATACAGTATAGCCATATAAACTTCCCACAACTTCAATATTTTACTATATATCATGAATGGTACTCCCAAAAGGTGTTATTTTAGATAGATTGTTGCTGGGCTATACATCTTTGTGAATATCTGTTAACAACGTATTAGCGTCACCTTGAAGCGTGTATGAAGCGGTTTTTGAAATATCTTGCACTGTGGGTGATTCTGCCATTTTTATAGCTAGAAAAGTAATTTTTCTCATTTAAATCATGTTTCTATTGTGGAAAATGTCGTTTCACAGGTTTGTTCAATATATAGCATAATATCATTTTTTCACTCTTTCACAGAGGGCGCCCCCCCAATACAATGATTGGGAAAACACTCAAACCAATATTTACATAAAATTGGCATGAATAATCATAATGGTATACATGCCCGTGTGTGTGTGTGTGTGTGTGTGAGATCTTGTCATCTGCAGATTAATTTTAAGTGTGTGTGTGTGTGTGGGGGGGGGGGAATCGATTTAAATCATGAATCAGATTCTTTGTGAAAAAATCAGGGATTTGTTTGAGGCCATATCGCCCAGCCCTAGTTCCTACTAACACAGAGTATGTCAGTATTGTTTGGCCCTGAAGCCCAAGTAGTTGGGTGAAGTCACTACCTTAATAAATCAAAAAGCAAAAGGCTATGAATCTGAACAAATTTAGGTATTGCCCTTCTCTAGCTGACCATCCCCAAAATGCACCAGAATACAGGAAATCACATCTACCAAATTCAAAATTTTCTGGGGGAGCACCCCCAGACCCTCATCGTTTGCATCCACTTTTGGCCAAATAGAATAGGGGGGGAGGGTCCTTATGCATGTATGTATGTATATGTGCCCCGGGGGGACAGTAGTTCATAAACCTCACTGCATTAATTTATAATGTAACATTATAGCGTGACATTTGTGTCAATAATCGTCAAGCACAGGTGACTCCGCGTGGTGGGGGGGGGGGGGCCCCCAATCAAATTCTGTTTAGGGCCCCCAAAAGGCTCGGGCCGGCGCTGCGTACATGTGTTTTTACTACGAAAAGCTATACCTAGTTAGAAAAAGCTGCAGCTTTTGAATGTTTGAGCGCGTGTGAAACCAAATATTGCGTGTCTGTGTTTGTGTGATTGGATCTGTTGAGCGTGTGAATAGCAAACAGACATACAGTAGTAACCTGACATCATCATCATCATCATCATCAATAATGCACATGAAGGCGTCGAGGGCAACCTGAGCTCGGGCTGGAAACCCAGGATTACAGACTGACAGCAGATCTGCCTCGCGCAGCTTCAACACCAACAGTCTGTGGTTACAAACTGAACGTTTAATCACTGTTAATATCGTTTGTATGTGATAAGCAAATGTACACAGTGATTCATAGTTTTACAAGCTGTTCTGCCCCCAAGGAGATCCACGTGAGCAGGGCCGGCCTGTGGCATAGGCAGTATAGGCAAGTGTTAGGGGCTCCGGCAGGCGAAATAAGGAAAGAAAAGTTAAAGATAATAAGAAAGAAACGCCACAAACGTCGGGAAAAAGTGCCATACGTCGAAGAAAAGGGGCGAAAAAGTTGGAAAAAGCAACAAGAATGTCGGAAAAACTCCAAAAACGTTAAAATAAGCGACAAAGACGTTGAAAAAAAAAAAAAAGGGACGGAGAACATTGGCAAAAAGCAACAAAGGTCAAAGAAAAGAGACGAAAAATGCTCAAAAAATGTAAAAAAAAAAAAAAAAAAAAACCTCTGAATACAAAAACATCGAAATAAACATTGAAATAAACAACAAACAAACAACAAAAATGTCAAGAAAAAAACGCTAAACAAAAGCGACAAATACAGCTGAAAACTTGCCTAGGGGACCCCATTGTTTAGGGCCGGCTCTGCATGTGAAAACCTGCTGTCGCTCACAGCTGATCTACTGTCCACAGAATGGGAATAAACAAGGTACACTATGTACACACACACACACACACGCATGCACACACAGAGACACACACACACGGCTCACTGGTTCACAGAAATCCAATTAAATGATAAAACAGCATTGAGACTGCGTGTGATACTTTATGACGAGAATATTAAGCCTCCTTTCAAAATGCCCCAGGAGCCAACACGTGCAGCTGGAGCTCCCACTGTGGGGACATAAGGTCCAATGATTAACTGATCATGAAGGAGCTAAATGTCAAGCTTTAAATGTTTGTCACCAAGTCCTGTAAGCACGCAGGGTGGATGTGAGCCCTCACAGGCCCTCACAGGCTCGGTTTCCTGAGACTCTGACGGATGGATCCAACCGATCTGGTTGTAGGAGAGACTTTAGGGAACAGACGGGAGAACCTGAGACAGACCCGACACAACCTCCTAACCTAAACGACAGAATTGGTCGTTTGACAGTGTCTCCTAAAACAACATATGCAGAGTTTCTGCAGGTTTCACCAAGTCAAATTTAAGACCTTTTTAAGACCATTATGAATGAAATTTAAGACCTTTATCACAACATCGACTAAGCCCTACATTCAGTTTTTTCAAGCCAAGTATGGCTTAACTTGCACTTCCCCAAAGCTGAACAATAAAATCTGTTTTATGTCTGTGGTACGATCTGAAAGAGAATAGCGCCAATCACACGAAGGGCCCTATCTTGCACTCAGTGCAATTGCCTTTGTACACCGACGCATGTATCATTCCTATTTTGCACCCGACGCACAGCGGACTTTTCCCTCCACAGACGCACGTCGGTAAATTAGGGAATGTATTTGCGCTCCCGGGGGAGATTCAGCGAAAAGAGGAAGCGTGTTCCGGGCAAATATTACTTGACAAATTACAATTTACAAGTTACAATTCCGCCTCTGACCAGGAAAAACCTGGTCTAAAGTCAGTAGCGCGTTATTCGGATGCTGTTTTAGGGGCGCATGCTTGGCCATAATGTAGCGTGTGCACAACGCGCAATCACTTTGCTTTACTCGTCTACACGGACGTAGCAGTTCCCATTTTTGCAAACCATACATAATTACAAGGAAAAATATTACTGAAAATGCGCTTCAGGTGTTTGGATCGGTCAGTCATTTATCCCGCCGGTATCATAGCAACAGCAGCCGAGATCCGCCCACAAAGCTACTTGCGTTTTGCGTTTCATACTTGTGTTTCAGATCGTTAAAATAGGGCCCGAAAACTGATTGGCTGCATAACTTGCATGTTGGTCTCATTTGTAGTCGTAATACAGCAAAATTATATTTGGACTAGCAACAGAAAGAACTACAACACCACGGAATAAAAAAATTAAAAAAGAGCATAAGAGGTACATACACGGGTGTCGGGCTGGGGGGGGAAGGGGAGTACCCAGGGCCCTCATGTGAGGAGGGCCCAAAAAGATGCTAGAATGAATAGGTGTGGATGCGGGGAGGGGCCCGTAGAAAATGCCTTTCTACAGGGCCCAGAACTTTGTGCTACACCCCTGCTCATCTGAGCAGATTTATGGCAATCGAACGCTGAGAGAACGGGAACTGAAGGCTCGGTTAGCGGTTAGCTGCGGTTAGCTCCATTATAAAGATAGGGAGCGGAGTTGCTCTTAAAGTTTGGAAAACATCCGCGGAGGAAGACCACGTGGAGCGCTCGAAAGCTTTGGAAAGCAACACATGAATCGGAACTGTTTTACACGAACAGGTGAATCGAAGTTTAAATCCAGACACTGAGCGTGTTTTTGTGGCCACAAAAAAACGAAGAGCCCGATTAAACAACACACAGTGGTTGCCTCGGAGAGAGGGATGGTGGGGAGCGAGGTAGAGCGAGAGAAAGATCTGAAAATCGTTGCCTTGTCCCATTCACTCCACAAACTCGTATTGATTTCCAATTCCAATATTCCCACAACTCCCAGCACGTGGGCAGCCACAGAGAGGTCAGAGTTTCCAATAAAAGCTGGTTTGCTTTTGTCTTTGTTTGTTCACATAACTGTCCCACAAAATGTCTTTTTTTTGTATTAATTTGGTCAGCGAAAAGGCTGACAGACGAGCTTAGAGAAAGCGGGTCAGCTGGTATTTAGGTGGACGGGGCCGGGCGGGGGCGGCCATGTGTCCTTCTCTCTGGCCGGGTCAGTGATGCTTTCGGGCAGCGTGGACATTTGGAAACATTGACTGTGTGTGTGTGTGTGTGTGTGTGTGTGTGTGTGTGTGTGTGTGTGTGTGTGTGTGTGAGTGTGAGTGTGTAAGCAACTGACCTCTCGGGTCATGAGACATGATGCCGTCCAGGAAACTATAGCCGCGTCCTCCTAAAAACCTTTAATGCAACGCTCTGTTTTGCCAAAAAGGACATCTATCAGTTATAATCCACATCTCTCTCTCTCTCTCTCTCTCTCTCTCTCTCTCTCTCTCTCTCTCTCTCTCTCTCTCTCTCTCTCTCTCTCCCCGTTGTCTCTCTCTCTCTCTCTCTCTCTCTCTCTCAGATGTGATCATTCTCTCCATCGCCGAGCTGCTGCCAGGGAAAGAAAAAACAAAAAATCTCGGCACAGATGGAGAGATCATGAAGAGAAATGGGAGCAAAAGCTAGAGGGGGAAAAAAAAAAGAAGACGAGATGCAAAGAAAGGTCAGACGAGACGAATGATAGGATGTTCTTGAGTGGAAAGCGGAGCAAAATGTCTCGGACATTAGCACGCAGAAATAAAAATCTAAAAAAAACACTGAATGCAAACTGAATGAAAGAATAGATGAGAGGTGGGAGATGAAAAGTGGATTGAGATGCAACAAGTGGGAACACCGAGAGCAAAGGCAGAACAAATGGATACACAACAATAGGTCCTTGTAACAGGCATGCACAAGTGTTTACAGCAGCGCGCTCTACACCCTTCAGCATGAAAGTACGTGCACCAAGAGAAAGGCTCTTTCTCTTGGCTCTTTGTGACTTTGCTCTGTAAAAGGTGCAATATTAAATAAACGTATTATTATTATTGTTAGGAACTAACTATTTTTTTCATAGTCGATTCATCTGTCAAATCTGTTATCTGTAACTTTAATATTACAGAACAACTAGAAGAGGACTGTTTTCTGTAATGGAAACGGACTAAATCTAATCACCAAAGAAAAACAGCATTGTTGTATACGATATTTCTTGGTGGCCTAACTTTCTTCTTTATCCTTTATGGCCTTGCAATAAAAGACACTCACGTGTATACACCCCTGCATATCACGCTCTTTAATGAGGAGATGCACAAACTGTAAAAGGCCGCGACCTTCATCAACTGTAGCACAGATACTGAATGAGCTGAAATGAACTGAATAAGCCAATGGAACGTTGATGTAAAAATCAGTTTAAAGCTGTGACGAAAACTCACAATCCTGCACACACCCGATCATTCATCAACACCTCCGCTGTGCCTGCACCCTGCCTCGATGTTTCCATCCATTGACTTGTTTATACAACTTATAAACCTTGTGCCTAATACTCACACACACACACCCACACACACACCCACACAGACTCAGACTGCTGAACACAACAGACCGACACCTGGCAGTTGCATAAATCCAGTTCCAATCTGATCCCATGATCTGGCTAATAATCCCTTAGCACATTGGCAGAAGATTACCACAATAGATTACCGCGCTGCCGCCCGCGTCCACAGTTTTACAGCCACTAATCCACAGCAGACGACGGGCCGCTGTGCATCACAGTCAGCAGAATTGCGCAGAACACACAGAGGCATTCAGGGCTCGGCACGTATATCAACCACATTTACACTTCATTTTAATCATTTAAAAGTCTTATTAACTGACAATATTATGTGGTTATAGATACACTTGTCTGATACATTTTTGCTACTTCTGTGGAGGGTTGCACAGACACAATAACCTGACGCGCCAGATGGTTTGTTAACACAGGTTGCAGACTTAAAGTGCTCATATTATGCTCATTTCCACGTTCAAAATTGTATTTAGAGGTTTACATGGTTTAATTTTCAATAAAACACCATATTTTTTTGTTGTACTGCACATTGCTGCAGCTCCTCTTTTCACCCTGTGTGTTGAGCTCTCTGTTTTAGCTACAGAGTGAGACATCACACTTCTGTTCCATCTTTGTTGGGAGTCGCACATGCTCAGTACCTAGGTAAGGACTACTAGCCAGTCAGAAGCAGAGTATGAGGGCGTGCCCTGACAGTACCTAGGTAAGGACTACTAGCCAGTCAGAAGCAGAGTATGAGGGCGTGCCCTGACAGTACCTAGGTAAGGACTACTAGCCAGTCAGAAGCAGAGTATGAGGGCGTGCCCTGACAGTACCTAGGTAAGGACTACTAGCCAGTCAGAAGCAGAGTATGAGGGCGTGCCCTGACAGTACCTAGGTAAGGACTACTAGCCAGTCAGAAGCAGAGTATGAGGGCGTACCATGCTAGCAGCTAGGCGAGCATTATAACGTGTGTTACAAAGTGACCACGTTTGTCTCTGAAGTAAAGGCTGGACTACAATAGAGCTGTTTGGAGCAGTTTGTGAACAGTGTTTTCTGTTGGAGATGGTAAGTCCCTTTGGGGGGGACTTTGGGCTTTTTCACTTTGTTAACCTATAACATGCACAAAAAAGATATATAACACAAAAAAGGAAAGGGGAAAAGCCAAAAAGCATAATATGAGTCTGGAGGCACTACAGAACAACAAGTGACTCAGTTTATGCTTTAAGACAAAACAAGACGGCCAACCAGGGCTGGGTACCAAATTCAATACTTTTTGGGCACAGACATCTAAAGTACAGAGTATTGAAAAATGTCTCATCATTCAACGCCTAATTTCAATACGTGAAGCCCAGTTCAGACCAAAGATTCGCGACGAGACAAAACCGTTTTAGAACGTCGCGGGGAAAAGTTTCAGCGTTCTGAACCGGCCCGTCTCAGCTCGACTCAAACCAGCTGATGGTGTCGCTGCGACTCAGAGTCTCCAGAGGGTGGTTTTAGAACGTAAGAGACAGTCACCTGTTTCTACAGACAATAGAGAAGTCAGCTGGTAGAGTCAGCTATAAACTATAGAAATAAAATGATCCATAATCCATTTTATATTTTATGTTACAAAATGCTGGTCAAAATGGCAGGGTTTCAGACGGAGCCTCAACGCTCCGGGAACGTTATATGGTCGCGCAAAACTGAAGAGAGAGAGAGAGAGCGCCCAACGGCGTTAGAACAATGAACAACCATGAATCAGAGAAAGAAAACGTGTTTTTCTTTACTAGAAATGCAACTGCAGCGAGCATCTCAATACCACTAACGTTATCCACATTCATATTTAGACGATCTTTGGTCTGAACTGGGCTTAAGGTGTAAATCTCATCAGCGTCAGTGAGCCAATCAGCATGCAGCATGCTTCTACCAAGATCTAATAGTGTCTGTGATTGGCTGCTAACGTTAACACGTCACAGAGACACACAGGAGAAACTCTACGATACACGTAGCAGGAGCTGAAAAATGCTTGAAAAGATTTGTGCCGTAATGTTGTAATTTGTTTTATAAAATTGGTATCGAAAACAGTATTGTTTAGGAACCGGTATCAATGATTGGTATTGGTACCGGTATCGAACATTTTTCAAACGATACCCAACAACAGCGACTCCAGCGTCACAGAGGAGCCACAAAAATCTCCAAAAGATGAAAATAGCCTGTCACAAAAGTCTGAAGATGCACTTTTGCCTTTGTGTGTGTGTGTGTGTGTGTGTGTGTGTGTCTTTCAGCCTGATTTACCTTCTCGCTAAATTGCACACAGACACTGAGCACTGATGAAAGAGGAGACGGAGAGAGTGTGCTGAGAGTCAGTGTGGAGGAGCAGAAAGAGTCATAGAGGATAAAAAAAAAAGAGGGAGTCGAAAGAAAGCGTGATGATTAATTGATATCTGTGACTGAAAGTGTCGTGTGTGGTCAAGTGTGTGGGTGGCAGAGTGCATGTGTGTGTGCGTGTGAAGATATTGCAGTGCAGGCCCACTGATTGTAATTGGTTGAGTCATCCTATAAAAGGTGTTATAACTTCTAACCCTTCTTACCTTCCTACAGCGGCGTCTGTGTGGAATTTGTGTGTCACTTCCTGCACAGTACGGCTCCTGTCGGTCTGATTTAGATCAATATAAATGCACCGCAGTTATCTTCGTCAAATCACTCTCACAACAAGTGCAATAAGCTGTAATGTTCGGGCCTGTTACATTTTACAGAGCTCTACATCTCTGCAGTGACCTGAACCTCGAGAGATCTGTGATTAATGTGTGTGTGTGTGTGTGTGTGTGTGTGTGTGTGTGTGTGTGTGTGTGTGTGTCCCCCTTTCAATCTGGAAAATTGAAAACAGAACACAACCAAATAAAGACTTGGTTCTTGTTTTCTGCGCGTATAAAATGGGAAGTCATGGCGAGTTACTGAAGCGTATAATTGTATAAAGAGAGAAGGAAAAACAAATCAGTCAAACAAGTCTTGCTTCTGTTTATGTGTCTTTCTTACAGTAGTCCGTGGGACTTAGGTTTTAGACAGAAAAGAGTACAGTGATTACCTTGCTGAGTACAACGTTGTCACAGTGTAACTGATAGAAAGAAAAAAGCTCTTAAGTTTTGAGACAAAATAATGGGTTAGGGTTAGTGTGGTTAACCCCCAAACAATAAATGCAATACAACTTTCTTTTATCATACCAAGAAATACAGAGAGAGTTGTGTGGAGCTGATTGGGCTTAATTAGCTTTGTATCAACTAATTTGGCGATGGCTTGAATGTAACGGATGTCCATTAGTATAAAATAGTAGCGCGTTGTGGCTCTAATCTTGTGCTTTGGCCTCCTGCTGTGTCCTTTAGTTGATTGTACTGTAGATGATTGTGAAGGACATCAGAGTTGATTGGGACATTTCAATCAAAGCCTTTGCACCACAGGCTTGCTTGCACGCACGCCACACACACACACACACACACACACACACACACACACACAATTACCAGGCTCTGCTAGTCCCTGGCTCTCTGCCCGTCTGCCCTTATATAATGAAGAGAATCTCTGATGGCTTTCAACAAGGCTTTCTGCTTCACCTTTCCCGATTCCCTTCACACATACAAACAAGCTCACAGACACACACAGACACAGACACACACACACACACACAGACACACACACACACACACACACAAACAAATGCCACTGGTCAAAAAAAGATAGTAGGTGCTTGGATGCCTGAAATTAGTGTGTGAGCATGAACAATGAGACACTGAATAAACAACATTTTTTGGCTTCAACTGTCTATGAAATAGATGGATTTTTTGTCATTCAGACATTGGTGTCTTTTTCGGTAATGTTCCCTAAATCGGGACAGACACCGTATAGATTCGGCCTGATTTTAGCCCAGATTCGGTCGCCCTAACGGGACGAATGTCTGCCAGGTTAGTTGCCGTTGGACTTGCAGTATAATCTCACTAACACCTGATTAATCACCTTTCGGGGCAATCGGTTGGATTTCCAGTCAGGCATTTTGGTCGGCCGTCTTACAGTTTGAGCAGTTCTACGGTCTTATTCTCTTCATCGCTGCTGTCGTGTTAACATTACTGGAGGAGTCATGTAATCTTAAAACTGAACTTTACTGTGGAACAGACAGACGTATTGTAGCTTGGCTCAGTAGTTTACTTCCACTCATCGTAGAGTTGCTCAAAGCCACTCTCTCCTTTTGATTCGACACTGTTGAGGATGCAGTCGTCTTTGTTCGAATAAATAAAAGTGCCTGGCGGTGCAGACAGGCAGATTAAGACATTTAATGTGAGTTACTGTAACACTACATACAGGATCAATAAAACACTCCGTTTCTGCCCAGCTTTACAACTTCAATCAGACATGACATTTACAGAAAGAGCCCCAAAGCTCGAGCGATACTGCTATACCCAAGAAGGAGACGAGAGAGAGAGAGAGAGAGAGAGAGAGAGAGGAGAGGCAGCACAAGTTCAAACTTTTGTGATAGCAGGAATGAAGACGGTGCTCTCTCAGGCTGCATCGCTGATGGATTTTGAAAACTCATTTTGCACTTGAAGCGTTAATTAATAAAATGTATCTCTTGTCTTCACCCCAAAGTGAAAAAGCTGATCTGAGAAGACTCTCCTCGATTGGCTCTTTCACTGCGCTTTTACAGTTTGTTAAAATGACTCGCTTTTCTTTGTGCATGAGAGATGATTGAGATGATAGATTCATTACAGTGATTTTAGGAGACTGAGTCGGGCATTCAATCCCTTTCTCTGTGTGCATGTTTTTATCTTGTGCTTCTGCAGTTTTCATTCTCCATTCAGACTTGTCGAAGGTGACACGGAAACAACATTGCGACATCACCACTTTTATATAAAAGTGACTCGGGGGCTTATTCCGACTAGAGCTGCAAAGATTCATTGATTTGTTGTCAATTAAATTAATCAGCAGCTATTTTTATAATCAATTAATTGGTTTGAGTCGTTAAAAAAGAAGTTCAAATTCTCTGACTCCAGCTTCTTAAATGGGAATAATTTCTAGTTTCTTCACTCCTCTGGGACAATAAACTGAATAGGTTTGAGTTGAGGACGTCATCATGGGCTTTGGGAAACACCAATCAACATTTTTCACAATTTTCTGGATGAAAATAACCGTTAGTTGCAGCCCTAATTCAGACACGAGAGCAGCATAGTGAATTGCCATCACATTTATATACAGACGTGCATGTCTGAAAGGGCCGATGTCTGCATATCTATTGAGACTCCATTAGTCCGTGCCGACACATTTCGCTCTAACAGCCGATAACGCCCTCCTTGCAACACACTGCACATAAATTAAACTATTGTGACACCAGAGGACGAAGCAAACCCACCCGGACAGACACCTCTCCCTCGTCACTCTGTCTGTCTGTCTGTGCTCCATTTCCTTCCTTTCATTCCTCTTTTCTCCTCCTGAATCCCTCCGGTTTGTCCCCTGTGAGTAGGGCTGCACGATGTGAGGAAAATATCTAATTGCGATTATTTTGACTGACATTGCGATTGCGATACGATTCACGATACTGGAGGGAATGATCGTTTTTGTATCATTATTCTCATTTTCATTGAAAATTATTAAACATTGAAAGACATTAAAATGATTATAGTGTGATTTTTGGATCTGTACCAAAGGAAATATTTTCTCTTTAGTCTGTAGGATAGGATTTGTAGGCCGGGATGTCTCTGCAGCACCACAATACTTCATTCAGAACGGTTTGACACATATTTTGTCATTAACAAATCTAGCGATTTGGATATTGCACTAGTCCATATTGCGATTTCGATACAATTGCGATAAATTGTGCAGCCCTACCTCTAAGCGCTGCACCTCCTCGGCTTCTCGTCTGACTTTGCCCGACCCCTCCCTGTTGATCGCCTCTCCGTCCTTCTTCTCTGCCCTATTCCATCTCTCCCAATCTTCTCTATTGTTTTGCCCTTCATCCGCACCCTCCTTTTCTCCTCCTCCATCCCTTCATCTGAGCATTAGTGCTATGAAGAGAGGCCTGGGGAGTGGGTGGGTGAGGGGGTGTATTTAGGCAGTGGCCAAAAGCCGCCCTTATCCAAATCAATGACACACTTCCAAGTCAAGAGGACATTTGTTATGTAAAGCTTCCCGGCTTCTCTGGTGGGCCTCTGACTCTGACTCGGCGGATATCTACACACGCGCACAGATAAACACACAAACAGACGAGCGCGCACACACTCGGGGAGAGAGCGAGAGGAGGGAGGAAAGATTAAGCTGGAAGTGAGATCAAGAGAGGGGAGAGAAAGTGAGGGAAGCAGCAGAAGGGAAAAGAAAGGAGGAGGGAGAGAAAGAGGACCAAGTGACAGAGATTAAGAAAGGAGGAGGCAGAGAGAGTAAGACGTTGGGGAAGAGAGAGAGACTGGAGGCAGAGGAGAAGGGAAGAGATGAGACGGGAAAGAAAGAAAAGACAGCTGTTGAAGAGGGGGGCTTGGGGGTAGAAATTAAAACAGAGCCTTGTAGGGAAAATATAAGTGAATGGAGGGAGGAAAAGAGAGAGAAAAATGAGAAGAAGCACGAGCAGAAGACGAGGAAGAGGTCAGGTAGGTACCTCAAAAAAACACCTAATCAGCTTCCACAAATAAAAATAAAAAAGTAATACCAGGCTGACATCTGAGTGCTCCATGCCTGCCCCTCTGACTGTGGGAAGGAGTCGTGAAAACAAAGCTGAGGAGGAGAGGGAGGGAGGGAGGGAGGGAGAGAGAGAGAGGAGACAGTTGGATGGCAGCCCTGTTTGCTTCTGAAAAGGAGATGTTTAGCAAATGGCTTGATGAATCTTTCAGAGCAGGAGGAGAAGAATGAAGAAGAGGAGGAGGAAGCTCGTTTTGAATAATTGACTATAAAGGCAATTAAATGGAGATACAGTATATCTCGGGGTGGGGGGGGGGTATCTTGATAATGATGAACAGTTACAGTTTGTGTGTGTGTGTGTGTGTGTGTGTGTGTGTGTGTGTGTGTGTGTGTGTGTGTGTGTGTGTTTGTGTGTGTGTGTGCGTGTGTGCGTGTGTCTCCAGAAGGCCAAACGGTGGGTCTGTCAGACAAGAACCAGCACTGGCCGAGACAGCAGTTATGCAACCCCTTCCATGTCACACACACACACACACACACACACACACACACACACACACACACACACACACACACACTCTATATTCACACCGTTGCTATTAGGGTTCTATTTTCAGTATGATTTCAGACGCTGCCTAGCAACCGCAGGTGAAGGACGCTGAGTGGGATAATGAAAATGTTTTTTCCTCATCCTGAACAAACAAAAAGAGAGGAGAGGAGGAAACAACAGTGTGTGTGTGTGTGTGTGTGTGTGTGTGTGTGTGTGTGTGTGTGTGTGTGTGCGCGCGTGTGCTACTCTGAATGTGTGTGTCACACCCATTTCCTGTGTGATTGCCTGAGAGGATTTCCGCAAACAAACATGTGTATTTGAACTCCACCAGTTTGTGCAAAAGAAATAAGTACTTTGATACTGCAGCGAAAAAGAAAATCTGCAGTCCTGTTCTTACGCCACGTTACCGTGGGTTCCCACAGTTAGCTGTAGCTGCGTGCAGCTGTGAGCGCATTGCATTTAAAAATAAATAGACACGATCTGAAAGAATATTCCCCCGAGCTTTCAAACTCTCTGTAGTAAAAATCTGCCCCATTTATGTCTGAAGACAGTATGGTTTGCATATGAAATATGTGAGTGACTTTATATTGGAGTTCATCTGCATGTGTTCTTCCTTTCAACACATTTTTATACAGTACAAGTCAAAGGTTTGGACACACGTTTTTCCATTGAGAAAGTGTGTCCAAACTTTTGACTGGTAAGGTACATGTATTGGGTTTAAGTACATTGGGTTAAGTTCAAAACAGAAACATACGGTATTTAAAACTATACAGAAAAATCATATAAAATGCTGAGTAAAAAAAAAAAACTTTAAAAACACTGGAAGAAAAGGTCTAATGGCGGTGACACACCGGGCCGATAATCGGCCGTCGGACAGTCTGGCGAGGTCGGTGACTCGAGTCTGTTCGGTGTGTTCTGTGCCGTCGTCCGTCGGCCTTCATTTGTGCCGATTTGACATGATTTGACATTGAATTGGAAGGCGGGCAGTCGGACTCAATGGCCAATCTGATTGGTGGAGCGCTAACCCAGAAATGACGAGCAGGATGAGCCTGGCTGACGCCTCTCAAGATCTGATGAAAATCTTTTAAACTGACCTTTCTGAAATGAAAGCATTTCTCGCTTAAAATGTTTTCAGAAACACATTTCGGTGAACTATCTTCGTAAAATATGAGATCGTATTCTGAACGAAGCCGCCATTATGCCCGGTTGTAAAATCCGGGAGCAGCCAGACCCACGTAACGCGTTGGTTCCGCTGCTGGTTTTCAAACCAATCATTCACCTTAATATTTTATGTTTTTGGGCGACAATACAGATTAGCGCCGCCTGCAGTTATGGACACATATTACGTCTCGTACGGTCAAGAGGCACTTTTTGGACCTCGGGGAGCCGACTGATCAGCTCGACTGCCTTTTCTACTGACGGTCAGCCACCGGGTTGGTGTGTCAGGGGCTTAAAACGTTGGAAAAAGCGCTGAAAACGTCAAAAAAGTGACAAAGACATTGGGAAAAAAACAACATACAAATGTTGAAAGAAGTGACCCAAAATTTTAGATAGGGACAACAAAATGGTCGACGGGAAGACAACACAAGGGTTAAAACTTCTTTGCTTCATGGACTAACATCCATTAAACTTTTTTCAAATTTCAAAATGACTTTTAGTTTCACATGGGACACGAACACCAGTCTCCTGAGCGAAAGTCCTCTGTTTGACACAGCCACCACTCCAACCTGCCTCCTTACCTGCAATTTGGCGCTCCTATACTTTATCACCTCACTTCCTTTTGCCATTAAGAGCTGTTTGCACAATCGACCCACATGGTCGTTTTCTGAAAGAGGGCCGGCTGTTGTTGTTAGTTGTGTGCTCTATAAATGGCTGAAGTGTCAGCGGTTATATAAGCAGGGATATATATCTGTAAACTGTACTGTACATTCACATAGCTTTATAAGGTCATATCTGCCAGCTGTCAACAGAAACTTAAGCCTTAATTGTGAATCTGAAAAATCACACTCCTACAATAATTCGCACTCCTACACTTTAACACTTGACCAGAAAGAATATATCATTATTTCCCCAAAGAAAACCCTGTTTTTAAAACAAAACCGTGACGTGCATTGTTACAAAACTACATATGCACACAATAAAAAAATATATATGGAAGATGTATTTGAACTGGAGTTTAAGAACTGAAATGTTAGTGGCATGGAAAATTCACGAAATACATAAAAAGGAAATGCAGATAACAATGTGTCTTGTATTTACCTTTAATTCTTTGTTTTAATGTAGGCATTTTAAATATTCCACAGAAAAGGGAGTATGGTGCTTTAAAAAAAAGGACATTTTACAACCTAATGGTTAAAAATTCTCCGTTTGATTTCGCAAAACATCTTTACGAAGCTGCATGCACTTTTTTCTATTTAATTTCTTCTTCGAGTTTCTGCACCGATTTGTCTGCTGATGGTGTTTAAGAGCTCACTGACACCATGTTTGCTGCAGTTTATTTGAACTCAGAAACTCAGTGTTCAGTCGGTTTGTTTTTTTCCTTTTAATTCACTTCACGTTGCGAAGGTGAGATGAATGCCAGGTGGCACCGATTAACCACACAGAAATGCAGAAATGAAAAAGAGAGACTGTTATCTGAACCAACCAACACAAGGACATAACCCTTCAGTAAAATAGTAAAATATTTTATGGGTACAAAAAGTCCAATGTTGATATCTAATAGGCAACATTTCCTTGTGCTTGGAAAGCCAAACAGAACACAATGAACCAAAGACAAAATACAGCCTGGACCTGTGCTGAGATCCACTTCTATTTCTTTAAGAAGTTTTCATCAGCATGACTGGCATGAGGAGGGAGCCCTAAACCTAACACACACAACCATCGCTGACAAGTCAGACAATGCTGAAGTTACAGGCAAATAGTGGAAAAGGTCCTCGAAAGTATCCAGAGAAATGCTTATTTATGCGTAACAGTGCTGCAAAGTCCTGAACAGTTTACTTTGGTTAAACTTTAAAAAGTATTATATTATATTATATATATTCACTGTTACGCATAAATAAGCATTTCTCTGGAGTATATAACTCAAAACCGACACAGTGTCTGACAAGTGAAGAGTCAAATGGATGGATGGATGGATGGTCACCATCAGTGGTTACATTTAAACATAAAATATTAAGGTTAATGATTGGTTTAAAGTATATATATATATATATATATATATATATACACATTTAGAGAAAAAATGTATTCGAAAAAAAGTAATTACAAAAAAAACACGATACATTCACGATTCCCACCCGTAATGGATGGATGGATGACAAGTAAAGAGTCAGATGGATGGATGGATGGATGGATGGGAAAGAGGACAGAGCCGAGTGGGGAAGCAGGGGAGGAGGTGGCAATGGACAAACTGACGGTGGAGAATAGACGGGCGGCCAAACCGAGACATGAGCGCGGGAGGGGGCGATACAGCGAGCCAAAAACTGATTATGATAAATGTCATTCTATTATTGCCGGAATAGAATTTAGGACAGCGGCAGAGGGGCGAGACGGAGAAAGACGGAGAGAAGTAGAGTGGCTGAGGCGAGAGGAGGAGGTGGGCTGGAGGTTAGTAGAGCGGTAAGTTCAGATGTGTATCGTGAGATGCTGAAACACTCGAGACTGTGGGCAGTAAGATGCCGTCGGCGCCGACAGATGCAGACAGGCTGGACAGCATGATGTGTGATGTCAAACAAACTATATTCGTTACTGCTCTACTGTAGACAAAGGATTTTAATGTCAACAAATCATAACTACATACATACTTTTGACGTGACACTACTGAAAACAAAGGAGACATTCACTGAGAACACTCATCTTTGTACTCTGATTTCTCAATGTCGTATTTATGACTTAAGAACAACTGAGATGTACAAGAACGTTATCTCAAATTCAAAGTTAAAGGTCCCATGACATGGTGCTCTTTGGATGCTTTTATATAGGCCTTAGTGGTCCCCTAATACTGTATCTGAAGTCTCTTTTATATAGACCTTAGTGGTCCCCTAATACTGTATCTGAAGTCTCTTTTATATAGACCTTAGTGGTCCCCTAATACTGTATCTGAAGTCTTTTATATAGGCCTTAGTGGTCCCCTAATACTGTATCTGAAGTCTTTTATATAGACCTTAGTGGTCCCCTAATACTGTATCTGAAGTCTTTTATATAGACCTTAGTGGTCCCCTAATACTGTATCTGAAGTCTTTTATATAGGCCTTAGTGGTCCCCTAATACTGTATCTGAAGTCTCTTTTATATAGGCCTTAGTGGTCCCCTAATACTGTATCTGAAGTCTCTTTTATATAGGCCTTAGTGGTCCCCTAATACTGTATCTGAAGTCTCTTTTATATAGGCCTTAGTGGTCCCCTAATACTGTATCTGAAGTCTCTTTTTATATAGGCCTTAGTGGTCCCCTAATACTGTATCTGAAGTCTCTTTTATATAGGCCTTAGTGGTCCCCTAATACTGTATCTGAAGTCTCTTTCCCGAAATTCATCTTTGGTGCAGAACTACAGCCACTAGAGCCAGTCCCACAATGAGCTTTCCTTAGGATGTGCCATTTCTGTGTCTGTAGCTATTGAGGAGGAGAGAGGGGGGGGCAAGGTGGAGGGGGGGGTGTGGCCTTGACCAACTGCCACTTTGCTCGTTTGAAAGCCATGATGTCTCTCTCTCATGGGTGGGCCGAATTCTCTGGGCGGGCAAAGCAGAGAAAGGGGAGGTAACCTTGCTCCTTATGACCTCATAAGGAGAAGATTCCTGATTGGCCCATCTGAGCTTTCATTTTCTCAAAGGCAGAGCACAATACCCAGGGCTCGGTTTACACCTATCACCATTTCTAGCCACTGGGGGACCATAGGCAGACTGGGGGATCTCATTAATGTTAAAAAACCTCATAAAGTGAAATTTTCATGCCATGGGACCTTTAATGAACAAAACATCTGATAAAACCCCAACAGTAGAGGGATAGCAGTTACAACTCTCTAGCTAATGCCACAAACTTATTTTCTGCATCCCAATGAAATACTGAATGCTTTGCCTAAAAAGGACATGAAGTATGTCATGTTTTTTTCTGCTTGAAAAGTGGGTTACACTTTACTTGAAAGGTATCTACATAAGAGTGACATGACACTGTCATGAACGTGTCACAAATATTATAAACAAGTCATAAATGTCTATGACATAACGCTTCTGTCATTAAGTGTCATTCGGTTTTTGTCATGACAAGTTAGGGTTAAAACACAACGCCCGGGATGGGCGCTGCGAGGGGCACGGGCACAAGGGCAGAGGTTAGGGTTAGGGTTCATGTGTCATGACAGTCTCATGTCACTCTTATGTAGATACCTTCAAGTGTTACCGAAAAGTGACACAAATTAACTTTATTTTTAAATGTTCTGTTGATGGACACCATTGTCCCACAGGGCATATAAAGTAGGAGATGTAGGAGACACATTGCAGCTCTAATATTTATCTTAAGTACAAGTTGAAGCCCTTGCACACAGTAATCATCTTCTGTGCAATCCCTGCGTGGGGGTTGTGAGGGCATCCAGTTCAACAAACCGATTTACTTAAAGAGAGTGATTGTAAATACAGGTGGTGCTGCTGAAAGAAGTAGCTTTCAGCATTTGTGTTTAATGAGGAACGTTAAAATAATAACGTTATTTTGGTTTGTTTGAACTAGAGGTTCTACGATGTCTGTGAACATGTAGTGTCGCCTGGTTAATGGTTACAAATGTTTTCAGTGGGCAGAGATGCAAATGATTGAAAAGAGGAAGTAGTACGCATGTTGACTGACACCAGGATCTAAGGGCGTGGGTGGGTGGGTGGGGGTGTGTGTGTGTGTGTGTGTGTGTGTGTGCACACAAGATGATCTGCTTAAAATAAAGGTGTGTTTTGCTTTCAATGTATTTTGAAAAATAATTATACACTACTGGTCAAAAGTTTTAGAACACCCCAATTTTTCAAATTTTTTATTAAAATTTTAGCAATTCAAGTCCAATGAATAGCTTGAAATGGTAAAAAAAAGGTAAGTGGTGAACTGCCTGAGGTTAAAAAAAAGTAAGGTTACCCAAAACTGAAAAATAAATGTACATTTCAGTATTTTACAAAAAGGCCTTTTTCAGGGAACAAGAAATGGTTTAACAACTTAAAGCTGCTCTGCAGCAATGGAGGTTGATCAAGCTTTGAAAGTTGGTGCAACCAATTCCCACAGGTGTTCCAACTTGTCATTATTTGAACAGTATTGTACTGCAGAAAGTAGTGTGTTGCTATAAAAATGGCGGGAAAAAGGCAATTAACAATGGAAGAGAGACAGACCATCATAACACTTAAGAATGTTGGTCTTTCCTACAGAGAAATTGCAAAGAAAGTCAAAGTGTCAGTGAGTACAGTATTCTTCACCATCAAAAGGCACTTAGAAGCTGGGGGAAACTCTGACAGGAAGCCACAACAGAATCAGAAGACAAGTTTCTGAGAGTCTACAGCTTGCGTGATAGGCGGCTCACAGGACAACAGCTTCAAGCACAGCTTAATAGTGGTCGTAATAAGAAGTCTCAGTTTCAACTGGAAAGAGAAGACTTTGAGCTGCAGGTTTGATGGGTCGAGTTGCAGCAAGAAAGCCATTGCTAAGACGTCAGAATAAGAATAAGAAAAAGAGGCTTGCCTGGGCCAAGAAACACTGTCAATGGACTACTGAAGACTGGAAGAAGGTGCTATGGACTGATGAATCTAAATTTGAAATTTTCGGTTCATCACGCAGGATTTTTGTACACCGTCGAGTAGGCGAAAGGATGGTTCCTCAGTGTGTGACATCAACTGTCAAACATGGAGGAGGAAGCGTGATGGTCTGGGGCTGTTTTGCTGGATCCAGGGTCAGTGATTTGTACAGAGTGAAAGGCACCCTGAACCAAAACAGCTACCACAGCATTTTGCAGTGCAGTATCCTCTGGTATGTGCCTAGTTGGTCAGGGGTTCATCCTACAGCAAGATAAGGACCCAAAACATAAGTCCAAGCTATGCCAGAACTACCTTAGCAAAAAAGAACAAGATGGTAAGCTTAAAAACATGGAGTGGCCAGCATCATCACCAGACTTAAACCCCATTGAGCTGGTTTGGGATGAACTGGACAGAAAAGTGAAAGCAAAGCAACCTACAAGTGCCACACATTTCTGGGAACTTCTGCAACAGAGTTGGGAAGAACTTTCTGAAGAATATTTGATTTCCATTGTTGCCACGAGTGTGTTCAGCTGTTATATCTGCCAAAGGGGGCTACTTTGATGAGTCAAAAATTTAGAATACATTTTGGTTTATAAATTGATTCCATGATTTCTTTTTTTAACTTCAGTTGTTCATTTGTTCTATTCTTTCATTTTAGAGTACAATAAGAACTGTACTGTAATAATCGAACTGCATGAATTTCAATAAAAACCTGGAAAAACTTTTGACCGGTAGTGTATATATGCCAAGAATCTGAACCAAGAATAAATTTATAAGGAGTCAATCAGAGGCATAATTGAACCCTCGCCTCCTTGTCTTGTCTCTCTCCTGTCTCTGTGTCCTCTGCTTTTCCCCTCAACATTTGTTTCTATTTGTCTCTCTGGCGCCATGTTTCCTTCTCTCTTGCTTGAGGATGTCTTTGTCTAGAGACGTCTTATTTAAGTCAATAACGTGGAGCGAGCAGGAGAGATACAGTAGCTCGAGGCGTGTTTTCCTTCTATGAGAGTCTTTACCTTGTTGGGGTGTGTGTGTTTGTGTGTGTGTGTGTGTGTGTGTGTGTGTGTGTGTGTGTGTGTGTGTGTGTGTGTGTGTGTGTGTGTGTGTGTGTGTGTGTGTGTGTGTGTGTGTGTGTGTATGACTGTGTGTGCTTGGGTGCAAACTGGGCAACAGAATAATGGGGGGAAAAAAAAACACCCAGGGGTTGTAGGTGTTATAGGTGGATGCCGGGACTTGCCAGCTACCGCTACTACTGTTTGTTTGGTCTCCCTGGAAAAAACAAAAAAATGTTACATAAGATAATCTCCTTATGTAACAAATGTAAGTCACTACACATAGAAACACACACACACACACACACACACACACAATTCCTAAGACAAACACACATGAGGACACAGGGTCAGACTCATGTAAAGCAGATGTAAACACACACACACACACACACACACACACACACACACGTATGTGACCCCATCAGCCTACCGGATGTCTGTGTGTTTGTGTGCTTTAGAGAGCAACATGGGAACACTGTAAACAGACTAAGGGAGGTAAATCTCTTTTTATAATTCAAGACAAGGATACATAATTTGCAGACAATTTCTGTATTAATTGATTGAAGACTAAGGGTCATATTTACAGTATAAAGAGCCAAAATCCTGAAAATAATCGTTAGGTGCAGCCCAACAACTTTAATTTTTTACTACTTTTGAGTGACTGCGCAAGGCAGTAAAGGCAATGAGTCTGTGTTACCTTATCTGACAGAAACCTATGCATTTATCTGTTATTTCTGACAATTTGATAAACAAAATGTATATTATGCTTGAATAAATAGGGGTGGTAGTAGCTCAGTCCATAGTGAGTTAGGTTGGGAACCGAAGGGTCGCTGGTTTAAGTCCCCATACGGACCAAAATACGGACTAGTAGCGGGAGTAGTTCATCTCTAAGCTCTCCTTGAGCAGGCCACTAAATCCGAACTCTGACATCTCTCCATTGGTGTGTATAGCATGTATAAGTCCTGAGCATGTGTGTAATTCAGGCCTGTGTGTAAAGTGTGTGCAACTGTACTAATGTGAATTTCCCCTTGCAGGATAAATAATAAATTAATAAATAAAACTGATTAAAAAAATATTATTAATATTTAAATAAATCACCGGGAGAGTCTGGTACAGCCCAACTCTGGAGATAAACTGATATTAGCTCTCATATTCAAGTTTATGTTCTCCTTGTTCAACATGTTTGGTAAATTGCTCTTCAAGACATTTAGAAGGAATTTGGTGCTGGTGATTTTCCTTTTGGTGTTGGCTAAAACCTCTTTGGAGAGGGTGCCAAAAATTCCTCTATGCAGTAAAAACCCTGGCAAAGGAAGCCCTTGTGATCACTGAAATCCGGTGATACCATCTCCTCAAGGACTCAAAAATCTAAATCTATAAAAAAAAATCTCTCTCCTGGACCACTTTGAGATCTTGACTTTCAGACTGCAAGACTCTTAATTAACTTCCACAGAAAAAGCAGCTACACAGACACTTTCCAGATAGAGGCCAGAACAATTTAACAATCCTTCCTGTTCTCACAATCTGGAGTGCTATTACAGCTGACAGAAGTTCACTTACTCAACATAAACATGTGCACAGATCCCGGCCCTTGTAAACAGCATTAGTCTAAAAGTCAGACTGCTTTTTCATGGTGTCCTACATATGAGCCATTCCCACAATTTGTCACTGCAATGACCTCCTATCAGCCTCAAACTCATGCGCAGCACGTAGCACATAGTTTGTGCTTCCATCCATATGCACATACACATACTTTTTATGTACGGACACATAATCTCACATGCTTTAAAACAGCACACACACACACAAACATAACATGCACACACACGCACTCATAGATCATGCTAAATATAGATCGTAATGTTCCGTCTCCTTTAACGCAGCCCAGCCTCATATGGCTCTCACCAGCTCTCCTCCACCTCCACACACTCACAATGTGTTGAATTTATATTTGTCATTATGTAACGATGCATCGTTAATCAGTTACAAATCTATTTATATGTGTAAAGATTACAACCAGTTGAGATAATAATAAATCGTAATGCAATTACGGCCTAGGGCGTAATCTACCTTCACTATAGTCTTCTTATTTGAAGAGATTTCTTTCTATTTATTGAGTTATTTTGATGTGGGATTTGTTTTAGAAATCTAAATATATTTTTGAGAAGAGGACACATCAGTCACTTGTCAGCAGCTCATTCTGTAAAAAAAAAAAAATCCTGAGTAAATTGTATCGTTAACTTAAAATTGTGAGTTGAGTCAAACCAAAACGTGAGTTGAGTGATTCATTACATTTGTCATATAACAAAAATGTGTTGGCGCACACACACACACACACACACACACACACACACACACACACACACACAAATTTAGGGAAACAGCCTCCCTAATAAGCTGCCTTAATGTCAGGACCATAGCCCAGCACCACTGTGCTCATTATCTATCAGCATGCATCTTCCAGTTTATGTGTGTGTGTGTGTGTGTGTGTGTGTGTGTGTGTGTGTGTGTGTGTGTGTGTGTGTGTGTGTGTGTGTGTGTGTGTGTGTGATAACTAGCTCCATGGAGACCGCATGAGTCTCTATGTGACAGTTTTTACATCATTGTGATGACTCCAGATATTTTTTGTCTGCATATTTGAAAGAAATTGTTTTTAAAAGGAGGTCTAAAAGCACAGCCTATCCAGCCTAAACAACAAACTTAGTTTTGCTTATGAGGACGAACAGATGAAATGAAAAGCAGTCATAAAAATGGAGGTACATCCATGAAGATCTGGCTTTAAAGTTGTGGCTGTTTCGAAAGTTCCGGTATGTTTCTGGAATTGTCAGCCAAATGGGTTCCCATTTCCCGGCATGAATATCTGCACCATCACCAGGATTTTTAGAAAGTGTATTCTTGTGTGTTGACAGACTAAATAAAATGTACTAAAACAAAGATGCCTTTTTCAGACCTCATTAACTCTTCCACAAAATACAGCATCAATGAAGCGTCATAAAATGATCACCTTTTCACCTGCTGCAGTTTCCTCCAATTACTACATTGTGGCCAAATATCTGTTAGGTTACGTGAGCAAAGCGGAGTGCAGAATCGGAAACCAAGCAGAAGGTTTACAGGGCTGTTCTTGACTAAAGAAGGCGCCTGGTTAGCTCACCTGGTTGAGAGTGCGCCCCATGTACGGAGGCTCAGTCCTTGTTGCAGCGGGTGCGGGTTCACTTCTGACCTGCGGCCCTTTGCTGCAGGTCACTCCCAATCTCTCTTTAACTTTCCTGTCTTAATCTGTCCTATCAATAAAGGCCAGAAAAATGATCTTTAAAAAAATGAATAAAAATAATAATCGAAAAGGTTTTTGAAGGCCGATAGCGATTATTAGTAGTTAATGAAACTGATAAAGGATATTTGGAATCGATATTCATTTACAGTAAAAATGAAATTCTATGTCAAAATTAAGATTTTGGAATGTTACAAACTTCAAAACAAAATTTACTTAATACTAATATTTTAAGAAATTATTTAATAAATGAGAAACTTTCAAAATAATCCCCAGTAACAGAGAGTCAGATAGTGTTGTGGGAGGGGGGACACGCATTAAGCGAGACTCAGTGGTGAGTGAAACCCTTAGCAGAGGGACAGACACAGAGCTGGAGCCGAGGCAAAGTCAACACTTTATAATTCATTAACTTCATCGGTTATCGGTCAAATAAAACGCAGATACAGATCATCTGCAAACTGCCAAAAAACGGCCCGATAATCGTCCAGGGCCGATGATTGGTCTATCCCTACTTTAAATCTTGTAATTACTACATATGTACTCATAAGTCTCTTGGAAATAAATCATTCAGCATAAAAAAAACCTGACTAATCCACTAAAGAAAGCTTAGTCGACTAAGACCAAAACGGCCGATTAGTCGACTGAGAGAGGGCAGCGCTAAAAGGTTTAACAAATGGCCTAATCAGATCTGCTGGCCTCCATCTGTTAAATCAGAGCAGTATTCAACAGGTGGACTACATCAAATCGATCTGTGCACAATAATAATATTCCGGTTTCTCCTCCCCATCGTGACAATCGAACTTTGAAAGGCAAAACACACTGAAGCCACTGAAGAAAAAATCAATACTATCAGGCAGACCGATCGTCACTGGAGGCAGAGCTTTGGGCGCATTTAGGATTTAATAATCCCACAGGAGCTTGACATGACTCATGCCATATGCATGCATCTTCCAGTTTACAGTGCGTGTGTGTGTGTGTGTGTGTTCGTGTGTTCGTGTAAAAAATAAAAATCACACTCCTACATGTGTAAAAAATAAAAATCACACTCCTCCATACGTATAGTCCTCTTCACAACTCCTTTCCTTGCAAATAAATAATTCCTGATATTGTGTCTTTTTCAGGTTGTCTTCGACTAACATTCTTTGGTAACACTTTACTTGAAGGTATCGACAAAATCGTGACACGACACTGTCATAACTATGGCATGACACGGTCATAAACATTATAAAGAGGTCGTTAACGTTTATGACTTCTGTCATTAAGTGTCATTCGGTTGTTGTCATGACAAGTTGACATTGTTTGGGTTGTCTTGATTATGTCAACTTGACATTAATCAAAGTGACATTACCAGAAGTTGTCTTGGTCATGACAAGTTGACATTAAAATTAGTTTGGGATGTCTTTGTAATAACAATTTGAGATTAACCAGGATGACATTACCAGAGGATGTCTTTGTCATGACAACTTGACATAATGTCATCTTGTTTACTGTGAAGTTGTCTTAATAATGACACTCCAAAGAAATGTAATGTCAAGTTGTCGTGACAAAGACATCCCAAACAAATGTAATGTCAACTTGTCGTGACCAAGACAACTTCTGGTAATGTCACTTTGAGTAATGTCAACTTGTCATAATCAAGACAACCCAAACAATGTCAATTTGTCATGACAAAAACCGAATGACACTTAATGACAGAAGTCATAAACGTTTAGGACTTGTTTATAACGTTTATGACACGTTCGTGACAGTGTCATGTCATAGTTATGACAGTGTCATGTCACGATGATGTCGATACCTTCAAGTAAAGTGTTACCCATTCCTCTCATTCCCTCATGTCATGTGTCACTCCACTCAGTTTTTGTCCCAACATAAGGAGAGATGCAGAGAGAAAGCAACAGAGGTGGACACAGTCACTGGGCTTCATGGCAGAGGTGTTATGCTACAGTGTGATGAGCACTAATAACAGGAAAGATTACGTTGTTTTTTTAGCCCACTGCAATATGAAACAAATGTTGGTTAAGTTAGGAGGTCTTGATCAACATCAGTGTCTGACTAAAACAGTAAGAAATAAAGCAGAGAATTTATTTTTTTTTTTTTTTAAATGAAATAAAAACCATAACATTCTCAAAGATTTCCACCCCTGATATATTAAATATCTCGGACGATAACAATCAGCACTTCTGGACAGTGTGGCTGTAAAATAAAAAGGCTTTGAGAAATCACAAGAATTTCAAATTAATAGGCTACTTATAACTTATAACTTACAAATCAATAAAGTATTCTCTTTGAGAGGTCTCTACGTTTTGCCTTTTCTTCGTCTCTTCAGCATCAATCTGTCGTGTTGAGCGCCTCTCAACACGACAGCAACCACTACAGCAACCACTCTCCACCTCTCCTCCGCCTTTCTTCAGCCCCTTGTGCTCCACTTTGTCGCTGTATTTTTTTTCTTCTCCCATACGTGCATCTTTTTTTCTCCCACAAGCTCTAACATTGTTGTCTCCCCCCCCTCCACCCACCCCACCCTCTCTCCTCTCACAGCTGTATAGGACACACACAGGGCAGTAATGAGAGCACACAACGATGTCTGCAGGAGGCACGCTTTCATAGGCCATCCTGGATCACCGTAACCATGGAAATAAGTACCACCGTGGTGACACACACACACACACACACACACATCTATACACACACACCCACACACCCACTCACACTCAGTGGGATGTGGTGCTCTTGACTCCTCAGACACCAAACGCATTCATTTTGAAAATCTTTACTGTGAACAGTTTGTCACCGCATCGCTCCACAGGGGCAGCTTGATCCTCGAAGAACACATTACTGCCTCAGGGGACAAAAATGCAAACGATATCGTCTTACAGAGTGACAAACAGAGTGAGAAATATACAGTAGGAATACATCACAAGACAGTCACCTTTAGCGGTCTCTACAGTTGAGTTTGGTCGACGAAAGGTGACCATGAGCCAGGTACGGAGCCCCGGGAGTTCACAGTCTTTCTGCCAGCATTTAAGTTACGTTAAAGCGTAACTCTCGCCAAAATGCAACCTAGGGTCTTTTTGTGAATGTACCCGAGTCAAACTTTCGTTTAAAAGCATATTTAGGACAGAATCGCCACTTTTAAGATTTAACGTATTTTCTTTTTTCGGTCAAATGGCCTTTTGAATGGGAGGGCTAGGGGCACTTTTATGCTAGCCTCAAAATAGCTATTTTTAAAACACTAAGAAGGCTCGACACGACATGAAACTTTGCTTGAAGTATCACCAGGGGCTCTACACCTTAACGAAAGCATCGACAACATTGTTTGTGTACCCAGAGTTTACTAAAAAGAAAGTTTTTGAACACCTCACCGTGGCTCTTGTCGTTTCCGGCCGCTACCACCTCGGCAGTCAAAACGAGTCGATATCCGAATGCGAATGAACGCACTCCATATGAGGCTCCTTTTTCAACTACAAGGTCAATATTGTTTTTCAATAACAACAAAACAAGAAATAATCCGTGCATTTATATGGAACTAAGCTTTAGGAGCTTTCCGTCTTTACTCTCCTCAATCCTCAACTCCTTTGTCAATGCTTTCGGCTAGCATGAAAGTGCCCCTAGCACTCCCATTCAAAAGGCCATTTGACCGAAAAACCGTCCTAAATATGCTTTTAAACTAAAGTTTGACTCTGGTACATTCACAAAAAGATCCTAGGGTGCATTTTGGCGAGAGTTACACTTTAAGTCGACGAAAGGTGGCTGTCACGACAGTCAAGTTTAGACACCAAAAAGAAAATGGATTGTGGTTTGGGTTAAAACCCTGGTGCCCTTAAGTAGTACTCCCGGGACAAAAACAACCCCTTCTTGGGTGAAAGCTGGGGCAGGGCTAGAAGGGAGGCATGGGGTGGCACCGGCACCCCCTAAAATATGACCAACCCACCCCCCACCCCACCCCACCCCTCCTCCATTGGGCTAGAGTGCTGTCAATCTGACAAATGTGGTTTCTATTGGATCAGAGTACTGTCACTTGGCTGCCTGTTCTGCCAATTTCCCCAGCCATTGTCACATGACCAATTCATGTTTCCATGATGACTATCCAAAATTGTGATACCATGGAACCAATTGTTTGTTGATGTTGACTAACCCTAATCCCCCCTCTTTCCCACCCCATTTAAAACAGGAACTCTGCTCCCCCACTTGAAAGCCCTGTGTTTTAGGAACCTCCTATCTACCCCGAACTCCTCCCTACATGCAGATCTTTGTGGTGGTATACAGCAGCAGTCAATGTGGTGCATACAGTAATAAATACGTGGAATACATATGATTACAGTGCTTTACTTTCTTTGCTCTACGTACGAATGGTTCAAGGGAGCCTGCTTAAAAGGGGGGGGGGGGGCATGACAAAAACACAAATCCTCACTGGTATATGACAGACAATAGTTCGAAGGGCTTGTCTAATGGAAACATGACCCTGAAACTGCCTGTGAGTAGGAGTTCAACAGGCGTGAAGGTTGGAGGGCAGAGTTGAGCTCAGTGAGAAAAAAAGAAATGGGGAACGAAATTGACAGCAGCATCCATTCTTGCAGTTAATTGAGAGTTGGAGTTCCTATTTGGCCGAGGTAAACCGCAGTCAGTGGAGAGAATACGAGGCAGACGCGCACTGCTGCACAGCTAATGGTTTGCCACCACAATGTTGTGGGTCATGCCGTTCCAAATTTCAATTACATCTGGCGAGAACACACCCGAGCACACAAACACACACACTCTATCTGCCTCTCGGTGTGTGCAGTAAGAGTATTTGCATTCACCCCAGTTTCATGCTTCACTGACATGCTTAAGACTAAAGTAGCTCTCTAATACAGCACTCAGAGATAGGACCTGACTTCTCTCAATGGAAAGGTAATTGCTCTGAAGAAATTACCCCAGAAAAAAAAGTCACATGCACACATATATTCATTAACAAACACAATACGGCAACTCAGAAATTCACACACTTGTGCACACACACCAACAAGTTAAAGACTCTCATAGAAGGAAAACGCGCCTCAAGCTATCTCTCCTGCTCGCTCCACATTATTGACCTAAATAAGACATCTAGACAAAGACGTCCTCAAGCAAGAGAGAAGGAAACATGGAAAGACAGAGAGACAAATAGAAAACAAATGTTGAGGGGAAAAGCAGAGGACACAGAGACCGAGACAGGAGAGAGACGAGACAAGAAGGAGGAGAGGGTTTCTTGGCAAATACTTTATTTTATTTTTTTCAAAAGTTAACCATACATTGAAAACAAAACATGCCTTTATTTCAAGCAGATCTGATCTCTGCAGTAAGGAAATATTTTTCATGACAGAATATTTTGAAACCTTTGGATAAAAATGTTTTCGTATGGCTCAACGGATGTACATGAATGAGCCTTAAGGCTCTTATATACTAGACGCAGCCCAGCTGGCGCGTGCAAATGTGACGTCACGGGATCGCCGTGACTATTTATACCTGCGCTGGTGCTCGCGACAATAGTTGCAGTCTTCTCCTGAACAGCGGTGGCGCTAATGAGGAAAGGCCACCGACGTTGCCCTTTCTACGGACTAGAAGAAGAAGAAAAAGGTAAACAACGGCAGAACTGGCAGCAGCATTGCAGTCAATGCTTCGATTTGATTGGATGACCTACTTCGTCGGATCGAGCCTTTCATTCACCATAAAAGAACTCTTCTTAAGTAAGTTTACAAGACAGACTTGCAATTAGAGCTGGGCAATATATCGATATTATATTGATATCGTGATATGAGACTAGACATAGTCTTAGATTTTGGATATCATAATATCGTAATATGGCATAAGTGTCTTTTCCTGGTTTTAAAGGCTGCATTACAGTAAAGTGATGTCATTTTCTGAACTTACCAGACTGTTGTAACTGTTCTATTATTTGCCTTTACCCATTTAGTCATTATATCCACATTACTGATGATTATTTATCAAAAATCTCATTGTGTAAATATTTTGGGAAAGCACCAATAGTCGACCCTACAATATCGTTGGGGTATCAATATCGAGTTATTTGGTCAAAAATATCGTGATACTTGATTTTCTACTACTACTTGCAGTCACTCTGAGAGTCCTGGCATCCGGTTGTCGGCGAACTCGTTCAGGCCTCCAGTTTCCGCTTTGTCGCGCACCGCTGAAAAAAAAAAAAAAGCCGTGCACGACATCTGCTCGCGCGCTATAAATCGGGCACGCCGGCAGGATATTACGTCATTTGGCGCGCCACCTTGGATGCGTCTAGTATATAAGAGCCTTTAACCTGACACGCTAGATGGTTTGTTAACACAGAACCATGTGAGAATGCCGTCATTTGAAACTGTTTTAATAAGGGCAGACGCTTAAAAACAAACGGATCGAAATATGCACGCCACGCGCCGGGTGTCCCTCTCCTTCCACTTTCTGTTTGTTGACATTCTGAAAATCCCTTTGGCTTGGGGAAACAACAACAAACTTCGAGCTAGCAAGCTACACGCTGAAAATGGCAAGTTGGCCTGCTTGGTTCTTTCGGGGAATGACTGTAATAACTTACAAAGAAACGGCATTTACTATCTAACTGAGACGTTTTGGGACCGATTGGTGGGGCTTGCTGTGGAAGAAAATGAACTGTCACCTCTGAAGTAACTCCTCCAGGTACTGATTAATGCATAATTGGAAGGGAGAGTGATACACCACCCAAAACATGTGTGAGGTCCTAACAGCTGAGAGTAAAGCAGGATGCATGGAGCAGAGCAGGAGAGAAGTGGAATTAAACTCCCGATAAGATAACGCACTGAGGCTAAAAGAGGGAGGTGGAACACAATGGTAGAAGGACAGGAAGAGAGATGAAGTGAAGATGGAGGAGCACAGACAGTCGTTCGTGTGTGTGTGTGTGTGTGTGTGTGTGTGTGTGTGTGTGTGTGTGTGTGTGTGTGTGTGTGTGTGGGCACGCATGCTGGAAGGTGCTTTAAGCGAGCGAGGGTGACAGGCGAAGACAGAGACGGAGAGGACAGCTTTGTGCGCAGGCAGACATGGAGCAGCGCTAAATAAATCAGCCAGCGCTGCAACTAAGTGTGACTGAAATGTTTACGATACGGCAGCATAATGGAGAGACAGACGGGGAGAGAGGGAGAGAGGGAGAGAGTGAGAGAGCAAGGGGGGAAGCCTGCCTGCCTGTTATCTGAGAGACCGAAAAAGAATAAAAAAAAAAAAAAAAGACAGACAAAAGAACCGTCTGACTGAGTTAAGTGCTCTGTAAAACACCTGTTATTTGCCATAGGAGTCCACACCACGATGATGTGTGCTTCAGGATATGCAACAGACCTATGACCCGTTTTACTTAACAGCCAAGGCATGCATGTAAATGGTATCTGCGTACACAGATGCATTGTGGGCGCATGGAGTTTGAACAGTCACGAATTTTGGGCAGCGCCGACATGAGCAGCAGGCAAAATTTAAAGCACACAGACCTTCCAGGAACCTCACAGCTGTGTGAAACAGTGTTGCCAGATTGGATAGAAAAAGTAGCCCAATTTTATTTTCATTAAGGAGGAGGAGAAGAAGAAGAAGAAGAAGAAAGAGGCTTTGGGCTGTCTCTGTCTGATATCGAGGAATGTCGAGTAAAACAACCGCTTCTCGGTTATCGTGGTAAATGGGTGTAGGTGACAGATGACACAACGTGGTGCAGCATGAGTGCGATGCCCTTAAGCGTGAAGGTGGAACAGTCCCACAGGAGCCGGCTAATTACTACCAATTGGTGGCATTATGTCGCTAGAAGTCGTGTTTAATGTATGAATAGTGACTTTAGCTCTGTGTGTCATCAGTGTGTCGATGTATCCAATTAAGTGGCTTGTGTCCCCAATCAGTCAAAGAAGCAAAGTATGATAGATAACGAATAACCAATTATCTATTAGCAGGTTCTCTTTGCAATCTATCCATGAACACAACTATTACTGGATTACTTTGATACCAGGGCTGAACGATTTGGGGAGAAAAAAATCGAACTGCGATTTTCCTGCCAGATATTACGATTTACGATTCAAGATTGTTTTTTTTAGCTACATATTGCACCTTCTACGATCATGTTAAATAAAGTAATAAAACATGAATGAAAAATCCACTAAAAATAGGACATTTCTGTAAACAATCTGTGGTATCTAACATTACTTCAGCATTTAGCTTGTAAAAAAAACAGTTAATATAGTAATAAAAAGAAGAGGAATAAAATATGTTAAACCAAATGTTACGCCAAACATTCAACTGTATATTTCACATTCGACTAATCGCAGTCTTCACTATTAGCTAATCGCAATCTTTCAAATCACGATTTTGATTTTAAAAACAATTAAAGCGCCCATATTCTGCTTATTTTCAGGTTCATAACTGTATTTTAAGGTTGTACCAGAATAGGTTTACATGGTTTAATTTTCAAAAAACACCATATTTTTGTTGTACTGCACAGCTCTCTCTCACTGCTGCAGATCTAACGCTAGCGTTAGCATGCTAACGCTACAAGCTAACGGTTGTGGTTAGCCAGCTCATTTTGGACTGTGACGTCACCGCCGATTTTGAACAGCTCACTAGGAGACTGAAGGCAGGACACATTCAGAAACCGTATCTCACTCAAACAACAGCATGGATGAATTTTTTCAAAGTTTGTATGTGTGTGGAAGCACCAGAGACACAAAAGAACACCCCAAATCCCAGAAAAAGTGATTTTTTCATAATATGGGCACTTTAATCGTTCAGCCCTATTTGATACTGAGGAAATCTTAAAAACATGCTGAAGTTCTGAAGTTATTAAGGAGCGTCTTTTATTCCTACGATTTCTCAGCCGATTTATGTTTTCTTTTTAGTTTCTTTTTATTAATGAGCTGGGCTTATTAAATCAATTTTTTGAACACAGGTGTTTATTCGGAATATGAGGAGAAATAGAAAATGAATTACTCTGAGGTACTCCGGTGCCTAACAGCTGCTTCATTTTCTGTTACCGGAGGCATGTTCTGAGCGGTGCCTGTGGCAAAAGGACCTTAGTAACTCTTACCTGCTGTCAACTCAGAAAAACATCTACTTTTCCGATGCGTGGCGACATAAAATCTACTGCCTACTTTATCTTTGAAGAATCTGGGAATCTTTTGAAGAGACATTTTTTGGTAAATGTCTGTAAAAAACGAAAACGATAAGCACGCATTACGTTCGTGTTAGACCGCCGGCCTTTCCCCTCATGTATTCAATAAAATTTTATTTATAGTATCAAATCATAACAGGAGTTATCTCAAGACACTTTACAGATAGAGTAGGTCTAGATCACACAAAGACAGTCACGTTCTCGTACACAGGCGGCTGCCGTCTTGGGAGCTACTGTCTTTCTAAACTATCTTCTTAATAAACTGTCTTTACACTTACAATGTTCTCAATGCTTCGGTTAACATTTAGGGACCCACATTATGCTACCGTGGAAATGTGGTGATATTTTGAGCCTTTTTAGTGGTATAAATAGCAATTTATTTTTAACAGAGAACGAACGATCGAGGGGGTACACATCTGTTATTAACCCCTAGGTTCGTTTTGCGCCAGAATTGTCTTTTAATTGAGTGTTTCCTAATAATATTGCCTAGAGGAAGTATATATAAAAGGTGAAGAGAATTGGTCCAAGCACTGAGCCTTGTGGAACGCCATGGCTAACTTTAGCGTACCTGCCATATGCATCCCTGAATAGGAATAAGCAGATATACAAATTGAAGGGCTGGGCGATTTAACCTGATTGTTTAGTAATCCTGTCAGAGTTAGCTACAGCAGATTACCTCGGTCACTTTGACCTGAAGTGAAGTAAGCACTTCATTGATGATTTGTTGTGATATTGCAGAGGGCAAAGGAGACTATAATAGGTTTGAAAAGTCCTGACCTGCTCACTTGTTTAGCCTACTGTCACACAGAAAGACAAACCTAGCTGGACCACTCACTAATATAGAAGCTCTAACGACGGAGCCGATTACATGGAAGATGTGTGTAGAGCTGCTTGTATCTGAAATCCTTTCATGTGCAATATTTCCAGTTCTGCATGACTTGATGCAACTGATGAATGGATCCATACGTCTTTTCTCACACACACACACACACACACACACACACACACACACACACACACACACACACACACACACACACACGCGCGTATGTGTTCCATCTTTTTGAGCTTTGTTGCTTTAGGTGCCGTCGCCTCATACAGTCATCAATTAGCAGCTGACCTGAGCAACACACAGAGTGATGAAAAGACTGGAAGCACAAGAAGAAATACACACAGACTTTATGGGTTCACTGACAAAGAGTAATTTATGCTTCTGCATTAAATCTACGTCGTGGCTACGTACGTCTTTCATTCGCTCTAAAACACACTGCCCACACACACACACACACACACACACACACACACGCCGGCCCTGCTAACAGATCGACACACACACCAACGCACAAGTATAAATTTCAGGCCAGTTATGTAAACTACGCCGAAAGCTCTATGTGGAGTCTCCACAGAACCATAAATCAGCCTTTAGTCTTGTTCCAATGATCTGGTTGGTTTTTGCTTGATAAATAACTAAAACAATGAACTGCCTATTAAAATTGTCGGTAACACTTTACTTGAAGGCATCTACATAAGAGTGACATGACACTGTCATGACACATGAACCCCTAACCCTAACTATAACCTAACTCTAACTCTAACCCTAACTTATCATGACATAAATCAACACTTAATGACAGAAGCGTT